>NW_020438967.1:378390-385114 GCF_000699045.2 Agrilus planipennis | reverse complement strand
TTATTTGACGAAGTATCAATTGTATAGTTATCCTGACAAAATTACACTTATTTTTTTAAAGCGCATTACATGTTGTATTTCTTTCAAGTTGCTGCTAACCTACTGTTTTCGATTCACTTCCAGATCTATGCAACTAGAATAGTGTTTTTCTTCTGCTTAATAACACTACATGCTGTACTTCAATAAATAAACCTAAATTAAAACAGTTTTCAAAAATTCCAATCTGTAAAAATGTTTGTGATTATTTATTTGATTTAAGCCTAAGGAAGTTCTCCAGGAGAGTAACTTTCTATATTTCCATAAAAGTTGGGGGGATAAGTCTGATAACTGTTAACAAATGGATATTATGATATTATTTTTCAATCATAACTAGTTAGTATAAATAACATAATGCCGAGATAATACCCAACTAGGGCACGTTTACCAATTTTAAAATGACAAAATTAAAAAAATATTGACAAAAATATGAGTAAATAAAGCTTACACAATGGTCACCGCGTTTGTTACATGAACGGACCGACGTCCCACACCATACAAATTGTGCTAGATGACGTGACAGTGACATGGAGGTACCTAGGGGGGCCGGGGAGAGCAGCTGCCCCCTTGAAAATCTCGCAGAAAATGTATGAACTCGCCTAACCACTAATCAAAATGTAAACGGTGCTGACTTGTGCATATATCTAATTTTTCATGTAGGTGCCTTTGTGTAGTGTGTATAACAGTACAGCCGCGGACGATCTGACGTATAAAAATCTGATTTCCCCCCCCCCCCAGGGCAGAAGCTGGGTACGCCCATGGTGACAGTTACTAGCAGAGAGGTTTTGAGACTAAAAAAATGCAAAAGAACCTCACTCAGATCTATTGGGATACGATATGAAATTAGTTTTAAGATTTTTTTTATTTGTTTTTTAACCAATAATGTATACAAAACTTTTGTCAAAAGTTTAGCTATTTAGCAGGGGTTAATCCCTGCATTTCTGACAGAGGCAAACTAAGTTACCTGTTTGTGAGACTGGTTACAGAGATTCTTAAAACTAAAGTGAAATAAAGTTTAATTATAAGAATAGTTTATAAGAACGTGTTAACTCAACCAGCGGTAGCCATTGACCTCACTCTCATCCTGTCATTTAAGTGCGATACAAAAGTACATGATAGATGGCAGTTACTATCATAACATCTTACTTTACAAGTGATTTTTGGTTCACATTTTAAAATACAAAAATAAGTTGTCAACATATTTTTAGATTTACAAACTAAAAATACTTTTGAACTTATGAGCCATAATCTTTTAAGTACGATGGTGTTTTTATAGTTCTGCCAGATCTTGTTACATAAGTTTGATTGTTTTGAATACTTTGGTTTGACTTAGAACTAACACTTTTGTTTACAACATCTGAAATCGCTTGTTCAGGACTCCCTCGAGTTAAATTTGGAATCGCGTTATTTGGTACAATTTTATCACAAACATATTCAGTCGTCTAATTATATAAATGCAAACGATTTCTCTCAAGTTTTCGACCGTTTGACATTTGTACTTCGTATGACCTCGGTCTATCATAAATTTTTGTTACAACTGCTGGTTCTAACGGTTTACCTTTTTCTTTTCGAATATACACATCATCTGCTAATTTCTGTTTCTATCATACAAAAGTTTTTGTTTGGTTTACCTTTTTAACAATTTTTGCCTAAGTAACTCATTCTCATTTTCCCACTCATTCTTTTTTACATTAATCGGCAAAATTCCACGCGTTTCATAACCAAATAACAATTCGTTCGGTGATTTTATTTCGTTTGAAATCGGAGTGGTTTTATCCTCTCAATGCAAGTGTCGGATCTCTACTCCTATGCTCTATCTTCTTAAACATACTTTCCACAGTACCAACACGACGTTCAACCATACCATTCGATTTCGGATAATTCGGGACTTGACGTTACATGTTCAAGATTCCAGGAATTTGCAAAATTTCGCATATCGCGGTTTATAAAATGGGTACCATTATCAGAAATTGCTTTTTTCGGAATTCCAAATCTTGCAAAAATTGACTTTAGTTTTGACACAATTGTTGAACCAAACATGTTCTCCAATTTTGCAACTTCCACATACTTGCTGAAATAATCAATAACTAAAAGCCAATGACTGTTTTGAAATTCAAACAAATCCATAGCAATTGTTTCCCACGGAGCATTCGGGACTTCATGTGGTAACAAAGGTTGTTTGACGTTCGATCAGTTGAATTGCATACAAGATTCGCAACTTTTTACAATGGTTTCAATGTGCTGATTCATGAATAGCCACTACCAAATTTTTCTCCCACAATTTTTACGCTTTTCAATTCTAAGGCGATAATAATGAATCAAATTTAACATCTTTTTTCGCAGTTTTCTAGGAACTACGAATTCTGTTACCTTTAAAAATTAACTCTTCTGTTACACACAGTTCGTCAGCTTAATTGTGATATAGTTTTACTACTTCAGGTATCTTTTTGGAATCGCTTGGTCAACCTTCTAAAATTTACTTTATCAACATTTGCATTTCCTCGTCATTGTGCGTTTCTTTTTGAAATTCTAATTTTTTCTNATGTTGATTTTCATGCTTAAGTATTGCTTAACTTGACCTAGATTTCTTATTTTAAATTTTTTATTCAATGACTATTGAACAATCTGTTTCAGTCTTATTATGCTAAAATATATTAAAAAATCATCAATGCTTACAACAGTTTTCTGACCATTTCTATGATTTTTAATAAACATACAAGGCTCTAGTTAACTCTTGCTATATCCCAAATTACATAGTTTTACGATTGCTTTAGTTCATAAACAGTCTTTTTTAATTTTAATACTTTATTTGAATCTCCAATAGGAAAACCATCTGGCAGGTGCATGAAAATACTTTCTTTTAAGTGACCATTAATAAAAGCTGTTGTGACATTTAAGTGGGTAACATCCATATTTAGTTGTACACTCATATCTAATAGTAACCGCAGTGTTGAATGCCGAATTACTGGTAAGAACGTGTTAAGGTCGTTAACACCGGCTTTCTGCGTAAAGCTTTTGACTACCAACCGCACACGATACCGCACTTCATTGTTATGATCAAATTTCTTTTTAAGCACCCACTTGCACTGCACTACACTAGTGTTATCTGGAGCATCAACGACTTCCCATACTTCGTTATAATGCGATGCGAATGACTGCAGTTCCTCGGCCACCGCCTGCAACCATTGTCGTTTCTCAGGACCAATTATCGCCTCTGCATATGTCATCTCATTAACTCCACTATAGCACATGTTGGCGTATCCATAACGCTCAGGTCTTTTCCTATGTCGCTTCGATTTCTCTTCCGCAGTTGTAGCAGGTGAATTTATTGTCATCTTTCTGTCTGAAGTGTTTTCTGCGTGTAGCTGCTATCCGCTCGCTGCAGGTAGCACACTCTCATCTTTTACATCCAGGTAGTCTGACTCAGAATCACTCGAGCTTGACTGATCTGAAGCTTTAAGTTTAAGCACAGATTCCTCCATAGATTTCCCCACTGAATCTAAGTTTTCTATACAGACAGTAACTGTGTCTTCTTTCTTTTCCTTCTCCAGTATTATCACATCTCTACTAGTAGTCACTTGGTGCCTCACAGGATCATAAATAATGTAACCTTCGACATTTTCACTAAATCCTACTAGTATGTGTTTTCTAGCCTTTTTGTCCCACTTGTTACGTTTTTCCTTTGGAGTATGGACCATAACTGGACTACCAAAAATGCGTATCTCCTGTAAGTTTGGTTTTCTGCCTGTCCAAATTTTGTACGGAGTTTTCTCTACACCTGAAGCTATTGATCTTTTTTCAAATATACGTCAGTATTTGCAACTTCAGCCCAGTGAACTTCTCGAGATCTGCTTCAAACAGAAGACATCTGGCTCAATCCACAAGGCCCTGGTTGACCTCTCACTAAAACTATTCTGTTCGGGCGTGTAGGGGTTCGTCTTTTGGTGTACTATGCCTGCATTCTTCAAAAAATCTTTAAACTCTTTGATACAATATTTAAGTCCATTGTTCGCAAAAATTTGATTTTCTTATTCTGACGATTTTCTACCATCAAGTTGAATTCTTTAAAATAACTTAATGCTTCACTCTTTGTTTTAAAAAAGTAGATGCAAGTCATTCTACTGAAGTCATCGATGAAAAGTAGAAAATATCTAGCACCATCAAGAGAATTCTTCTCCATGCGACCATAAATGTCGGAATGAACGACTTGAAATATCTCTGTGGCTCACGTGTCTGTGGGGAAGGGTGACCTTGACTGTTTCCCTTCACAACATGTTTCACAATTTGACTTACTTGTTGTAAAAGTGTCAGAATATTCCATTCCGTCAACCAATCCGTGCCAAGTTTCACCATCCGCCACTGATGATGTTAGTAGACAGTTCTCAATTGTCTTCAGATTCAATTTGTAAACACCATCGATAAGATCAGCCTTCGCAACTAAATCACCTGATTTATTTCTTATGATACACTTATTAGGCATGAAATTGATACTATTTCCATACTTTATCACTTCACTGACCGATAAAAGATTTGTTGTGAAACTAGGCACGCACAACATATTCCTCACGGTAACATCAAAGTTGTGACTTGTTGTGATTTCTATGTCTCCAGAACATAAAACAGGAACTTTAGTTTCATTTGCAACAATTATTTCCAGCAAACTTGGTGAATACATCGGACTTTTCAACCAAGAACTGAGAACCATTTGCAGTCATGTGAAGAGATGCGCCGTTGATAACATACCAATCTTGTTTTGTAAACTTCCCGCTTAGAAAAACAACGTTGAAATCGTTTGTCTGCTTCTTTTTTTCATTTTTTTCATTCAGTAATGGACATTGATTTCGATAATGAGCATTTTCTTTACAATTGTGACATGTTATTGTTAACAAGTTATAGTTAAGTCTGTTGTCTATGTTTGCAAGTGTTGCCACATTTATTCTTCTTACTCCAATTTCTTGCAAGTAATGCTGAATTGCAATCCGTTTCACTCACTTGAACTGATTCCATATCGAGTAGTTTGGTTTCAATCGAATCTGCCTTTATTCCAATCCCAGAGTGCTCAATAGCCATGATCATGGGCATGAACCGTCTAATGATCATTAATTTCAAATCTTGTGCCCATTAATCGCTGTGATGTCTCAACTTTTTGTGTCACATAATCCGTCATGTTTTCGCCGTTTTCTAACCTTATAGAAATTAGATGACGAAGCAAAGTAATCATCCTCGAAAATCCTGAATCGTCGAACAATGACTTTAAAGTTGTCCACAATTCCTTCGTGGTCTTCGCATGCTTCATGTGCACATATAGAGATGAATCTATCGTCAAAATCACTTTCGCCTGCGTTTTCGCATCTATCGCGTCTACTGTTCCTGCAGAAGTACTAGGAGATTCTTCCTTTATGTATTTATCGACGCCTTCGAGTATCAGCAAGTTCTCTACTGCGAACGTCCAATCATCGTAGTTCTCGCGACCTTTTAGCCTTGGTACATTCCCAAGAAAATTTGAACTCTGCACACGAAAATACTAACAATAACTATTACTTTGGAATTAATTTTGGGACTGGGCCCATAACAACGTAGGTTGACCAAATGATTGTAACTTTATTGAGCAAAGTAGAAAATGTACAGACAATACATTAAATATGTTCGAAAGCAAGACTAGATGGCAGAAGAAGTACATTTATTATTTATTTTAATATCATTTTCTAACAATAACTATTCCTTCCGAGCCCACATTCGAAGAGTTCACGAAGGAAGACCCCCATGTTAACAGGAGATTTGGAGTGACGCAAGAGATCCGACGAGACCTCTTTGCTATATCTAAGGAACATTCTTTGGCCCAATGCGTTTCAAAGGATCTCAGAATTAGCCGTGGTATCGCGTCCAAATTCAAACGCAGATTTGGCCTACCTGACGGACGACACAGTATCTATTACCTAGTAACTAAAGGAAGATGCTCTAATAAACCAATTTATAGAGACCTTTGGGACCCAGTAAGGGAACTCCGCGGACATCTTCTGGAGAATAACCTACAGAAGCTGGCGATTCCTAAGCTTGGTTGTGGACTGGACAACCTACATTGGAGGATCGTACGGAACATGATCGAAGTCCTGTTCCGCCGTACCAATCGAATCGCACCAATCCTGAGAAGACCTGCGAAACGGACAGTGAAAACGTAAAAAAATCGTTAAGGAGGGGATAGTGTAGCGAGCACGAGTGTTTGTGTGCGTTCGGGCACATGTGTGTGTGAAGGGCTTTTCGATTCGCCGACTAGCCGCGGGCGCCTTTCTTCATGTGCGCTGTATTTATAAATGTGTGTCGTACTTGTGTTCTGGGAAAGCAGTTAAACAGTTCAAAGAAAAAAGAAACTATCCGGATGTTTCGAGAAGGCTCCCAAAAGTAAACAAAAGAGTATTTAAAGGAAGAGACGATCGCCGAGTAAAGAAGAAATAAATTGATCCTTGTAGAAGTGAATCCAGAAATAAATTGACAGTGATAGCAGTGAAATAAATAGCGCAGTGAATAGTGATATATCAACAGTAGTGTAAATAAATAGAATAATTCATAACCTAAGTTTAGTAATAATTTAATAGTGTTTTTAAGTTCTTTAATAATTAATGTAAATAAATAGTTTTTGTCGTTATCAGTCTTAGAAGTTAATTTTGTTAAACCCACGAACATTACAATA
>NW_020438967.1:345504-377915 GCF_000699045.2 Agrilus planipennis | reverse complement strand
AGATTCGCAACTTTTTACAATGGTTTCAATGTGCTGATTCATGAATAGCCACTACCAAATTTTTCTCCCACAATTTTTACGCTTTTCAATTCTAAGATGATAATAATGAATCAAATTTAACATCTTTTTTCGCAGTTTTCTAGGAACTACGAATTCTGTTACCTTTAAAAATAAACCCTTCTATTACACACAATTCGTCAGCTTAACTGTGATATAGTTTTACTACTTCAGGTATCTTTTTGGAATCGCTTGGTCAACCTTCTAAAATTTACTTTATCAACATTTGCATTTCCTCGTCATTGTGCGTTTCTTTTTAAAATTCTAATTTTTTCTCCACGGAAATCGGTAACGACTCTACCAATAAGAAAACTTGTGCTTCAGTATCTTTTTCGTCACAATTTGACGGTGGACAGTCATTTATTGACTTTTTAAATATAAATTCTAACGGTTTGTGATCTCTTTCAACAACTCTCTTTCCATAAATGTACTGACTAAATCTCTTACAAGCAAAACAAATAGCTAAAGTCTCTTGCTCAATTTGAGCGTATCTTTTTTCTACATCAGTCAACGATTTGCTCGCGTAAGCGACGGGTAAATTGTTTTGCAAAAGAACACATCTTGAAGGTCTGGCTCATTAGTTCACACTTTTTTGAGATTTTCCAATGAAATCACATTGCGGTGTGCTCCGGTGTCAAATTTGACATTTACCTTGTACTGATTGTCAATCTGAATCGTTTCGCACCAGTCTTCATTTTGTTTTGAAAGTGAAAAGTTAAATACTAACTTTACTTCAAAACTTTCATTTTGATTTTGTATAATATTTACACTTTGATTTTTACAGATTTGTGCGAAATAATTCATCTTTCCATAGTTTGAGCACTTCTTCCCCCACGCTGGACACTTGTTTATGGGATGAAACTTGTTGCAACGGAACGGTGCAACGGCTTGACTGCTGTGCTGCCGTCTGTTAACACGGTGTCGTACTGCTTGGCTGCTTCCATTTCTACTTCTGCTTCAGTTGATTTTTGTTTTTCGATGCTTTTTTGACGTTCACCTTGGCCTCAGCTTCCAATGTTGCTTCTGTGACAGCTCGGCGGCTTTACAAACGTTTATGCACTTTTCCAGGTCCAGATCGTCCTCTCTCAATAATCTTGTTTTTAAGTCCTGGTCCAGCACACCATAGATCACTGTCCTTGATGAGACTGTCACGGAGAGCACCGAAACCACACACACTGCTCAGCTTTCTCAAATCAGTGATCAACAACGAAAAAGTTTCTCCTGGTTGCTCGTCGTCCTTCAAGCCAAATATGTCGAATAGGTCCAACGCCTCCTCTCCGATCACATGAAAAAGAACTGCAACTTGTCGTTCTGCGGGCTTCGTAACGAGTCAGATCGCCTTCAGGTAGAGCTCAAAACGTTGTCTCAATTTGCGCCAATTTTCTTTGAGGTTATTTTTAAACGAGAGCGCAGTGGGTGGCCGCATGGAAGCCTACATTGTATTGTTTCTTTCGTTCACGTCTAATAATTGACCCTCGTTCACCTCAAGGTAGAGTTCGTTGTCTTCCCGGATGGGCTCGAGAAGTGTTGTTGCAGGAAAGTTCTGGAACAGGGCCTCCAAACATTGATCTACTAGTTAATGGCGGCGAAACGTCGTCTTCGACCTCGCCACGTGCCGTGAATCTGGGTATGTCAACTGCATCCTCCTTTTCTCTCACTTTTTACCCGACTGCACCATGTTATGTTTTCATTAATAATAAAACGTGAACTTTAGTTTTAAAATTTTTAATAAACTTTAATTATAAGAATAGTTTATAAGAACTTGTTAACTCAACTAGCTCTTGCCATTGACCTCACTCTAATCCTGTCATTTAAGTGCGATACAGAAGTACACGCTAGGTGGCAGTTACTATTATGACAACAAACTTTTTCGAATTTCTAAATTAACCGTTCGCGAGCATAGAAGCTATTGAAGGCGACTCGACCCAGCTCTATCCTCTGTTTTATATAACTACTATTCCTTCTGTCCTGACTTCTCTGATTTCGTAGATACCTACAATCGGCCACTTCTTCTAATTTTTCGTCTCCTATCTTTGTATTCGCCCTTTCCCTACTTTTTCTTCCCTTGCATACCAGTATTTTGTTCTATATTTATCTATTTTCATACAGTACTGCTTTGTCAGTAATTATTCCATTTTATTTAAAGCTATCTCTAATTCTCCTTGCTAGATACTGATGCTGCTATATCATCTGCAAATCTAAGCATACTAATCTTCTGCCCCTGTAAATCTATCCCTACAATTGTACTGTCGTTAATGATGTTGATCGTGTCTTCGAAGTATAGATTAAAAAGTAGCGGTAACAGTGAGCATCCCTGTCTGACTCCTTTTGTAATATTTACTTCTCTGCTTTGCAGTCCCAGTTCTATAACTGCATGTTGCTCTTTATGCAAACTAAGTATCAGTCTTCTATCTTTGAAACTCATCCCTACATATTTAAGTATATTTAACATCTTGTCCCATTTAACATTTTCAAAAGATTTTTCTAAATCTACAAATCCTATGTACGTTCTCTTTCTTTTTTCTATTGTTTTCTTTATTGTCACCCGTAAAGCTAGAACGGTTTCCCACGTTCCTCTATTTCTTCGAAACCCAAATTGATTTTCCCCTAATAGTTCTTCCGCCGCTTTTTGCATCCTTCTCTGTACGATTCTTGTTAAAGGAATGTCATGAGAAATTAAGGTAATTGTTCTCTCTTTTTAGGTATAGCTAGTACAACATTACGAAATATTCAAATCTATGGTCCATGACATTACGTTCTCAGCATAGTTAGCACAATTGATTTATTTAATGAAGTAACTAAATTGCAACTTTCTCCAAATCAGTTACCCATTTTACTAACTATGAAAATATACCAACCATCGAAAAATCAACAATTGTCGAGTACTATATATACACATATAACAATAAAATAGCTTTCCTTTTGCGTTTACCTGTGATGCATTTTTACAGTTTTGACTAGTACCATCTATATTCCGTTCCTATAATAACACAGGGTCAATTTAAGGTTGTCAGCTCAAACGATAATAAATAAAAACGAATTGTGGTTTGCATTCCAAAACAACATTTTTACAGAAATTATGCCACAGGTATACATATGTAACATTCAAGAAAATAAAGATAATGGTACTTGTGAAGTACAATTTTTGAGTATGAAGAGCACTAATTGTTGTCAACAAGCAGGAATCACTACATCAAAATCAAGCAAAAAACAATTGGAAGAACTGATCCAATTTTCATATTTCCTAAAGAAAAATTTCTGCTTTTTTCAACCTCGTTGAAGGGCTTTCCACTAAAAATAACTATATACCTAATCGTATTTACAACGTGGATGAATCAGACCTCACAATAGTACAAAGTAAGATACCACAAATCACCTGTCACAAAGGTAAACACCAGATAGCTGCACTGACATCAGCAGAAAGAGGATCTCTTATGACAATAGTTGTTTGCATGAATGCTACTGGTCATTTTGTGCCACCGTTCATTATTTTTCCCAGAAAAAAATATGAGTGCTTAGCTAATGAGAGGCTGTCCTTCAAGATCAGTAGGAGTTGCACATCCATCAGGGTGGTTTCAAATGAACATCTTTACAGACTGGTTCAAGCACTTTATTCAACACATCAACCCGAGATCTGAATCAAGGGTTTTAATGATACCAGGTGCACACTGTAGTCATACTCACAATATCGATACAGTAGATATTGCTAGGGAAAATAACGTGGACGTAGTTTCGTTACCTCTACATACGACTCACAAATTGCAGCCGTTAGACAAGATTTTCATGGGGCCATTAAAAACATACTACAGTCAGGAAATACGCATGTGGATTAGAAACAACAGCAGACCACTAAGTCCATATGATATTGTGTAGCTGTTTGGCAAATCCTATTTGAAAGTACAAACAGGCGAAATTGCAGCCAACGGGTTCAAAGTCATTAGATTATGGCCTTTAAATAAAAATGTGTTACTGATATTCTGACTAATTGTGAAATTACGGTCAACGCCAACTTCGATCTATATAAAATTAATTTGGGCGGATTAAAAGAATCGAAAAAGACAATAATCGAAAATAAGCCACAAATCTTCTTCAGCAAACTGAAGCACATTGCAACAGCAAACTTTATCAAAAATAAACCAGAAATGAGTAACGGAGCAATAACCTTGGAAAACGTGTGTATTACGTGCAACATCTGAATATCGCCATAGCACAGTTTGATGTACGAGCTCTTGAGAAAGTATAAAAACTTTTTTTTACATACTTATAATAGTAACGTCTTTTGGAGTAGATAAGTTTTTTTCTAGTAATTATCTCGACGACCATAAGTCTACATTGATAACATAGGTAAGTCGATTACAAACTCGTGATAAATGTTTTGTTTCAATTTTTAACTTTTCGATCCCCTGTTAAGCCAATGTCAAATTCTACGAAAGAAAAGAAATCACTTTTGCGCTCACTATCGGTTCATTTGGAAATTTGAAAAAGATTATATACATTTTTGGAGCATCGCTCTGTACGCAGCGTTTGAGATGTGGTGTTATAGGAATATGGTACAAATACCATGGTTTAGAAAAGTTAGAAATGCGGAGGTATTAGAATGAGTATCTAATATAACAGAGGGAGCTATGAAAGTCTATAACAAATAAGCGATATAAGTTGTTAGGACACATGCTCAGACATGGAGAACTAGTTAGAGAAGTATTAGAAACCGAAACAGGAGTTCAGAAGGGCAGAGGTAGGCCTAGATTAAATCACTGTTCGGGAACACCAATAGGAAGAAGTGGAGGTGCTTGTAAAACGAGTCCTCAAACTTATGGTTATAATATCTCTTGGTAAAGGCTAACCTTCAAAACGACTGAACCGATCTCTGTATAACGTTCCAGACTCGAAGAGAAAGTGATAGGACCTTGTAGCCCATTATTTATTCCTTATCCGCGTGGACGCTGCATAAATGCTTTTTCTGTCATAGGATGGAAATAAGCAGTTCTAAAACCGTTCTTCCGTAAAGGGTGATGCTAAAAATTCCATCATTTTACTGAAAATCGAATCCCCCTTCCACGAACATTTCCCCAGCCCTCGGTCCTAAATAAAAATTATTATGGGTAATCCTCTACGGATCCTTTTCGTTGAAACTACACAATCATCCTAACCCTCCCCGACATTAGGAAAGTAAGCATATGCATCAAGCATAAAATCGGTTAAGGTAGATGGTGAGGTATAATCTTCTTCTTTAAAAATGTATTTCCTCATTAACCTGTTAGTTTTTAGGTTAGGTCACGTTACATATTAGGCAGTGAACATGGGCAATATTTCTAATGATATTTTTCTATGACTAACGATCTCAATAGGTTAATTACACACATAATATCCATCGGGTAACTGTATAATTTTTTTAAACTAGTTTTTCATAATGTAAGTGTCCATATTTGTAACAGAATTTTTTTTAAATAATTTTCCGATAATTATTTAATAGTTATAAGATTCTAAACTATTTTCTAATTACCACGTAAATACTGAACGCCTTGGATCGAGTGAACATATTTATCAATTTTTCATCGATTTCATACAATGCCCACTTCAGAAAACAATTATCAGTATTATTTTGTACCATTGTCCTCAATGTGCGCCAGAAAAAAAATTGTGTAATACAAATAGTTTTAAAATTAACGTATAATGATTTCGAGTAGCTTATCGAAGTGATGAATCATCAAAAACGCTAGTCATATTTTTTTGCTGCCAAGGTTATTTTGATCTCAAAAATTACATGGAAAATTACATTCATTTTTTATTAACTGGTGATTGCAAAAAATTGAAATCTTACGATGTGTCATACATTTTCAACCGCCAATCGGGTCGAAATAAAGTTGAAGAAACGCATTTCCGCGGGCCCTTTTGGCGCATCCAGATGTATTATCTAGGATATTTAAAAATATTGTTTTATACAGTTAGGCATATCCTTTTCGATGGTTCGAATCAATTTTTTATAAAACTTAAAACAAGTTAGAAAGAGCCTCGCCGATTGCTGTCTGTTTTCGAAAATATAATTTATATTAGATTCATGTCTTCATGTGTAGTGACGTCACGGCCAATCAGAAAGCGTTTCATAGATTCAAATATATCGCTAACTTTAAATGCTTTTAATGCGGGAAATTTCAAAAATATATATTACTTCAAAAATTTCTTTAATGCAGCAACCGAATTCAATGGTACCAGTGTCTTATATCCACAACGTACCACAAACATCTACAACAACCGAACAAACTAAAACTGTATCATTTGTACCATCTATTCGCATTATATTGTTCCCTACATCGGGATACGAAACGAGTGACACACTGTGGCGATTGGTTCTCCTAACGAAAAGTGATTTAGGGTGGATGGTAAACCATTATGCCTTCTGAACACAGTTGTAAACAATTTATCATCCCAGCGATTAGTGTCCATTGGGATGTTGTTGTTTTAGAAAATTGTTTCACTTTTATTAAGTACTAAAAATATCATTATAAACATTATTTATTTGTTATTTTATATCTGCTCGAAAACTTTACGTAGCCTGGGCTAAACTCTTTCCTTGATATCAAAGACCACACCAAGAGTAAAACTACAAAGAAAATGGGACTAATTAATATAGTCACTGACAGTAATACAGTATCAGTATTTTAAAAACCAATAAAAGCACATTTAAACGCTATGTTTTTAATAAGGATGAAGATGCCTAATAATTAAGGCGAAACGTAGGTTATTGATCTCGTATCAATAAAAGCATTTGTACATTGATTTCTTACTTTATACTATTGTTGGGGAAAAAATGACAACAATAATTTTTGAATTAACTTTACCCACTACATATAACCACAAATTAATATGGAAAAATTGTTGCTGCTGTCACTCCCTCGAGAGAAAACGAAACTCGGGTCTCTGCCTTAACACATCAACATTATACCACTAAGCTACGAGGAGGTGACAGCAGGAACTCCGACAATACGTACCTAAGAATCGTTGAACCAATGTATGATTATTATTAGTATTGAGATATTTTTGAAACATTGTAAGGTAAAATTTCATGCATTACTGAATTAATTGTTGAATCAAAATTATCCACCACCTACAGATATGTGTGTATATTAATGTGGAAAAATTGTTGCTGCTGTCACTCCCTCGCCGGGAACTGAACTCGGACCTCTGGGTTTACTCTTTCACTACGAGGAGGTCACAGCAGCAGCATCCGACGATATGAACCTACGACTAACAATTTTTCCTCATTAATTTCAATGAATTTAATTAACTCTATCCATAATACGATACAATACCTACCTGTACTGATGTGATCACACCTCTTAACACTAATCAATATAGAAGTATTAAAACGGCGACATTTAATAACCTAATATTTAGACTTTTTACCTTTAAGTCATAAGGTTTTTCATAAAGGCATTTACACCATAAAACATATCGCAAATAATAACGGATATAGAGCGACTTTAATTTATAAACTAATCAGAAATGAAGAAAAGAAAATAATCGTGTATAAATTTATACTACTGTTAATATTAAATGTAACATTCATTATCATACAAAATATATATAATAAATACAAAAAGAAGCGCATACAAATTATCCTGTAGTGGCTGTGACGCTTATTACATTGGTCAGACTGGTAGAAACCTAAACATCATCTTCAATGAACATAAAAAATCACTAATTGATAAAAAACATAATTCGGGTGTCACTACTCATTGTATAAATTATGATCACTTCTTTAATAAATTAATACAACCATATTAGATGTTCGACTTATACTAAATACTTAGTATTCAAAGTATTTCCACAAATTCATGTGCCTATAAAAAAATGAAAAACACACCCTTAATTTTAGTAATATACTGTTACCCTTGATAAAGGCGTAATTGTATCGAAACAATTCTCCATTTATAATGAATTTTAAAAAATCCAACAAATGACGCGGCAAACGTCATTTGTAGTACGATGCTACATTTTAGGTTTACGTATGCTCCAACAAGGACCATTTAAATAAAAGGATATCTACTTGCTAAAATGAATCCCGGCGTAGCTAACCTCAACGTGATATGCACGCTACCATAATCGAATAAAATAGTTCGAAGTGGTTTGTATTCTGTCGAATCTGCCAGACGCTGATAGCGATTTCGATCTTTTTGGATCTCATCAGTGCGTCGTACGTAATTCTAAAATGAGCATCGTACTACAGACGTCGTTTACCGCGCCATTTGTGGAATTTTTTAAGCAAGACAGCAGGTAAAAGTTGGTCTGTGTTCTGTCGGAGCTGTCTGCGACGCGCTGATGAGATCCAAAAAGATCGAAATGGCGATTTACGTCTGGCAGTTTCGACAGAATACAGACCACTTCGAATTATTTTATTCTATAATAAATTCTATTTGTGAAACATTAAAAGTGCTTTTATTGTTTTTTAAAATATTAAACAAAATTTTACAAACCGCCCACCAACTACACTGTGAATAATATTCAGTAACAATCTATTTTGTTAAAAATCTTTGAGTATTTAGTTTACTAAGATGCAGCGAAATGATTTTGTTATATATCTAACGGAAGGTCAACTTGAATTCACAACATCTGTTAATACATAATCGGGTATTTTGTATATATGCGTCTAAATGTTTGTGTGCGTTCAAATGACGATAGATTAAATTACTTTCAAATGTGTATTTTATTTTAAAGCCACGTGTGCAATCTCTTCTCATAAAATTATTATGTTATCTAGTAAATAAAATTTACGTGCTTTTTTTACAATTTCGTAACTGAGTTACATTGATAACAGACACACGTTAGAAGTAAACGGCAATAAAAAGTTTCCTCTAAGTTTATTGGTAATAATAAAGTGCATTCAAAATAGCAGAACAATGAGACTAAAACGAATTGTTTTGGAAAATAATTACCCTAATATTTAAAAAGGCCGACTTTCGAGGCTAAGAATTCTTCGAAAAAACTATTTGGTGTAGGTTTTTTTTTATAATCTAACCTACATTCTGTAACTGAGTATTTTATCAGCTTTAAGATATTATCAAGCCAAGTGTAAACAAAAACACTCCAGACAGCTCGTGCTATTGTTTTAATTATCAGTGTCTCAACTGGAATATATAAACTAGGCAAACCTTTGGTATTTTGTTATTATACGTCTTTCCTTATCAAGAAGCAACATGAAGATTCTTTTCACATTACTTTTAGGTAAAGCAATTTCATTATTTTCTTTTGTTGTTTGTACCTATTAGAACTGTAATGACAATGTTTTTGCTTCATTTTACAAAGTCGCTTTGATGGCTCTATCCTGGAGTTATGCCCAGAATTGTCCGAGTTGTTCGGTTCAGAACCGTCAACCTGTTTGTGCCGTTAATGGAAGAGGCAACAGAAAAACTTTCCCAAATTCTTGCTTTGTGGACTCAATCAATTGTGAGGAAGGTCAAAGTGAGTATTAAAATGAAAACAAACTAAGTGAATATGCATAAGAAAATAGAACGGTTTGTTTCACAATTGTATTTTTTTGTGCTTTTCCAAATACAAAGGAAGATAAACAATATTAATTCACTAATTTTAACTTGCATGTAAGCAATCAAAAATATTATTATGTGTGTATGTTAATTTACACAATTACCGTTCACAAGTTAAATTTCAGCACGCTATTTGTAAATGATAAGATGGATTTATTAAGAAAAATGAAAGTAAAGATACATCGGCCAAACTAGCACAGCCTTGCAATTCAGCTTAAATGAACATAAAAAATCTACAACTATTACAAAAAAGCTAAGGCTACTTATTTTGCCGACCATTATAATGAAGGAATAATGTTGGACCTCTTTGATAGCAAAGAAACATTGAATGTTCTTATTCTATGCCTAAAATCTACCATCGATGAGCATTTAAGAGCAGAATCTATATTATAGATTAGTATGAAAATGGTATAAAAACCGAAATGACCGTTAACAATTAAAATACAATTGTAAAACAAAAGCAAGCCAATTCGTATTTGTGTAACTACTAAAATAAAAGCTTAATATTTTTTGCAGATTACAGAATTGTAAGCTCTGGAACTTGTTAGATTAGACAGAAAGCAAATTCCACAAAAATTACAGATTCCAAATAACAGATATCTAATACATTAATTTGAATTTACTAACTTTTTACAACAAACTTATTACATACATGTAATACTAGAATAAGGTACCTACTTGTTTTTTTTTTTAATTCCTTTAATAAAATATTTATATTTTTCCCTGTTTATTGTTTTAACATGTGTCTAAAGAAGAATCTGCATACTCTTGCTGTTTCTCAATAATTCAAAGATTAAAAGTAATTTAAAATGAGATTATATCAAATGAACGAAAAAGTTCTTAAAAATACTAAAATAAAAGGAGAGTCTAGAATTATCTTCTGATAAATATCGCCAATAAATTATAATTATCATCAATACTTTCTTAATAAAAAGTATCTTTTCTAATATATAAATATATTTCATATGTACAGGGTGGCCCAAAAAGTATGTAATATGTTCATTGTGACCAAATTATAAGTTTTATCTAAAAAATTTAATAAGACTTGCCCCCCTATTTAAAGAAGAGATCGTGTGTAACATCTTGATTTGAATTACTTCTATACAGAGTGTTGGAAAATAGAAAAAAGGTTTCTTTTAACGGCAATACTGACTTCAATCGAAAAGTTGATATATATATTATATTAAATCAGAATGCGAAAAAGGAATTGGTTGTTCATTCACGTAAACACGAATAATCATAATGTATCTTTCATGACGGTTTAGGTGGTGCGTGTAAATAGATTTAAATTTAAATCGCATATGAGCAGTGACAGACATTTAAATCTTTGTAGTAATTGAAAGTCTGCTGGGTACTCCATGAAACATACATTTTTAAATATGTGAACAGGTAAATAAATACAGCCCGCACGTGTATTAGAAAATATATATAAGCTCACAATCTTATCAAGTCCGTTTTCCTCAAGAACCCTGCTAGGTCAGCGATTTTATGTACAAGGTGACTCAAAAACCACGCAGTATGCTCATTGCGCTTAAACTGAATATTTTAGTATATTCGTTTATTTTAAAATAAGTGGTTTAGATATTAAGACAGAAACGTTCTGTGATAATATTACAAAAATCTTAGGTGAATTAATGTCAAAAAGCATATAGAAATAAGACAAACAAATAAACAATGTATGAATGAAGAGATCTTCATCATCATAGGCATAGGGTCTTAGGGGTCATCATCATCATAGGGTCGTCAGTCCTAAGACTGGTTGGACATCTACTTCCATTCTTTCCTATCCTGAGCTAAACTTCGCATTTTCCTAAAACTAGAACAATCCAGATCCTTAACTATTTGTGAACAGTAATCTAATCTAGGTCTACGTCTACCCCTCCTAACTCCTGTTTCTGCCTCTAATATGTCTCTGACTAGACCTCCATGACTAAGAAGGTGTCCTACCAACTTATCTCGCCTATTTTTTATTAACTTCCATAGAGTCCTCTGTTTTCCTATTCTTTCTAATACCTCTTCACTTCTAATCTTCTCTATCCACGATATCCTCATCATTCTCCTATAACACCACACCTGACTTAACCTTTTCTTTTCCGCCGCGCCCACTGTCCATGTTTTCCACCCAAACAAGGCGGCGCTCCAAACATACACCTTTAACAACCTTTTTCGAATTTCTAAGTTAACCGTTCGCGAGCATGGAAGTGACTTCTTTTTACTAAAGGCGACAGGACCCTGCGCTATCCTCGGCTTTATATCCCTACTACTTCTTCCGTCCTCACTTATCTGACTTCCTAGATATCTAAAATCAGTCACTTCCTCTAATTTTTCGTCTCCTATCTTTATATTCGCTCTTGCCCTACTTTTTCTTCCCTTTCATACCAGTATTTTAGTTTTACTTTTATTTATTTTCATACAGTACTGATCTGTCAGTACCGCTTCCATTTTACTTAAGGCCTTAAAGGGAATTAATGATACGGAAGTGTAATTTAAAAGGTTTAAATATACCAATGATGAAAAAGACTGGAACTTGTATAAAAAGCTTAGAAATGGAGCCATTAACAACAATCAGAAAAGAAAAAATTGACTACCATAGTAGAACTGCAGATAACTGTCAAAGTGATACAAAATTGATGTGGAGAACACTTAAAACGGTCATCAAAGACAATAAACAAAAATTCTATGATGAAATACAAATTAATGGAAAAATTATTATAGATAAAAATGAAAAACCAGAGAGATTTAATTAATAAGACAATGAAAGTATCAAGGAAATAACGAATAGTAATACTATGGGCACTAGTATTTATGATTTAAATTATATTAAGTACCCCGCTAATGAACATCATCAATTTTCAGACTTTAAATTAATAGATATTAACGAACTAAGAGAAATAGTATTATCCATGCCAAACAAAAGCAGCGCGGATGATATTTCAGTACAGATAATGAAAACTGCATTTAGTGGAATAGTGTAAAATTACGATTAATTACGAATTTAATAAACCACTTTAACTTACGCGGGTCATCGCATAGCAGTCCGAAACGGCATATAGTAGGCAGACACATCGCAAAAACAAGAAACAAATACCGAAGTTACTGTTTTGCATAAAGAAAAGGGGGTAAATGGTAACTCACCGGGGGAATTGCATCCCCCATGCAGACCTTTAATAAAAAGCCCACTTTCCATATCAGATATATATTTAACAAACCATAATCTTCAGAATGTACATTCCCACCTGAAACGAGTAGAGGCTCCCCTGGACGCCCGACTACCGCGCTAGTAGTCAGCATCCCAATGATTTGGTGTGAGAACATAAAGTACCACACAGGTAAAACAACATAATTGCATCACACAGATGCATAAATTACCACACAGGTAAAATAACGCAATTGCACCACACAGGTGCTAAATAGAAGTGTACACTTAAAGCATATGCAAAACAGTTCTGCACACAGGCCTGGCCAAAACAATACTAACTCAAAATAAGACAAAATATATCCGTGCCTGCCCGGCTACTCACCTTCATGAAAAAAGGTCATATTTCAAATCATAACACCGACAAACGGATAAAGATATATTAGATAAAATAAAATTACAATTCCACCGGCACATTTTCGTCGCAGCTTCTTACCATCGGCAGTGGGAGCTTTTAGGATTAAAACTAAATCGTCGATCTTATATTCTTTAGGAGGTTTTCGATGTTTATCAAAGTGTTCTTTCTGAGTTTTTGATTTATTTCAATTCGTTCATTTGCTTCGCGTCTAATTTTATCAATATCCTCAACGAAATTAAGGAAATCCAATTCTGCGAAGATAATACTATAGCACTTTCGTCGTGGTGTATAGCCCATAAGTAGTTGGTGAAGCGTTTTTCGGGTGATTTGGTGTATCGTATTATTAACAGCGTTCTGCACATCGGCAACCACGTTATCCCAAGAATCTTCAGTTGTATAAGTGGTTGTAAAGGGCAAAGAGTAACGTCCGGTTCATTCGCTCAACTTGACCGTTTGCTCTAGGTGTCGCTACAGCATTTAATGTTAGGCGAATATTATATTGCTTCGTAAAACTTTTAAATTTTTTCGATGTGAAGGCAGTACCTCTATCTGTTATGATTCTGGTTGGTACACCAAAGATATCAAATATTTCTTCTAAAAATTTGATTACCGCTTTCGATTTGGTGTTTTTCACAGGCTTTAAAACGACATATTTTGTGAAGGCGTCGATTAGAACAATCAAATACGCATTTCCCTTCGTTGTTTTTTGAAATGGACCTAGATGATCGATATGCACGGTGTGGAAAGGAATCGGATCCTTCGCAATTGGATGTAGGTATCCTTCAAGTCGTTCTGAGGGAATCTTACTATACAAACAAGGGACACAGCTTGCAATATATTTTTCAACATGCTCGCGCATACGTGGGAACCAATAACGGTCGCACAGCTTTTCCAAAGTCTTTTGGGCAGCGAAATGCCCAGATTCATCATGTGCCCAACGCAATTTTTTATATTGTTTAGTGTTTGGTTTTGATAAGCCGAAACCAGTCGGCCGTTCTTATATTGTGCACATATGCCAATAAATGCTATCATTCATGATCCAATAGTCAAGTGTCTAAGTCGACACCTGTATTCGACACCCAAGTTCATATCTTTAATATGTACTTATAGTATGTTTAGAAAAGAAAATTTAAGTTAATATACTGTTAAACAAATTCAGTGTTTCACTAAAATGGTCGTCAATAACGCGGCGAAAGCCCAAACAATATTAGTCGAAACAAATTCTCCCCAAAAAGATTTCGGAAAGTCTGCTTTAATTGTTATGGCACGAGCTATTTTGTGTCGATAGGGAACAACTATTCCGATCTGCTGTTTCTAAGAGCGCTGAAGTCCTGGGGAAAGGGGAGGACTTGTTGCTAACCGAGAAAAAAAATTAAAACAAAAAAGTCAAGTTTGCGAGACGTCTAAAAACATAAAGGTAAGTTTTGTCCACTTTTCCTAGTCAGTTTATATATTTTTTATTATTAGCACATATTTATTTATCTACGTAGTCGAGAAAATCAAAATCAAATTTCTAGTTATTAGATATNTTTATAACTTACAAAGTAAAAGGGGAATTCTTTTGTCTATTTTTAAAAATGTTTGTTGCCACAAATTTGGGTCTTGTTTGCTTTTTTATTTTCTCTTTTGTTCGATTTTTAAAATAATCTTTATAACGCAGTTTTCTTTGTTTTTAGTGTTTGTTAATTTCTTATTCCTTTTGAATCCAAGGACGTGTCATTCTATGCTCTAACTTTTTGGTTTTGAACTATTTGGCATTAATTGATATTGATTTGTATTCTCAGACAAAACTGGGGAAAAACTATTCCCAAGAATGTTATTATTTTTTCCTTTGTCTTAACCCGATTAAATTGGTTTTGTTTTTGGTTCTGGTTTATTTACGTTTAGTAGTCGAGAAAATCAAACTCAAATTTCTAGTTATTAGATATGTAGTTCTGAAGGCTTGAGTATTTCTGCCCTGAGAAATGTATTAAATTGCAATCGGCGTATAGGGCGAGAAACTATTGCCGTACAAACCTAAACAACTGGTGCTGCGTCCAAGACCACTGCCCGCCGACAAGATTGACAGCATTAATTCACATGGATTGACGAGAGAAAAATCCGCGAAAACCACGACAACCACACACTAGAGTGTGAGACCAACACCCACGCCACGTGCAATCAGAACTTTCGACGTTCCGTCACTACAACTCCCGAATAAAAGGAGCCCCGACACCCAGGCAATTTCAACTATGAACGACGGCATGGACTGTGTTTCGAAAGACCGAAGAAGACAAGATAAGCGTCCAATACCTACTCCAGAGAAAACGATATTGACATACTACACCGATCGTTCTTCATTACACGGAGGACTCTACCACCATCTGCAAGGAACTTCAACATCAGCAAATCAACTTGCACGGTGCATGCGACATAGAGGATGTTATTCGACTCCAGCCCCGCTCTCAACAGGACCATAACAGAGCAATTAACTACCTGGAAAGCACCGAAACCATGTTCTACACCTTCGCTAATGAAACAAACCGGCCCATAAAGTATGTCATAAAAGAAATCCCTACAACACTAAGAACCAACGATTTGTCCACCGACGTTGGAAACAAGGGAATACACGATTGTAGGATACACCGGATGAAATCACGCTCCACCGGTCATCACTCACAAAAAAAGCTAAATAGAAAAAATCAAAAACATCACAACTTGTTGCAACCTTTAGTTAAAATCGAAAAATACAAAAAACCAAGAGGACCATCTCAATTCCATCGTTGTCAGCGCATAGGACACACTCAACGGCATTGCAGAATAGAACCACGATGCGTGAAGTGTGCAGAACTTCACAGAACAGAAGATTGCTAGAAATCAAAAGAGGAAATGACCGTATGCAGAAATTGCAAAGGAGAACATCCTGCCAGTTTTCGTGGCTATCCTGCTTTCACGAAAGGAAAAAAAGCGAGACCTTCACCCACAACCAAGGAATCAAAGACAAATGGAACTCAGTAAGACAAGGACTGTCATACGTCAAAGTCACTTCGCAAGGTCAACCCGACATACTTGACAACTAAACAGGAACGACCCCCAATATCCTTCGGAAAATTGACCTGCTACAGATCAAAACAGCGATAGAAAAAATTAGCAAACCAACTAAAAAATGCTACTACACACATCGAAATCCTACTGCAACTACTGGGTGGCGCTGACACTCGCCCAACTCTTCAAATTAAACAAATCAATAAGTAAACTACGCGTCTTTGGAAGGTTTGGTCTCCTCCACGAAAACAAAAAAAAACAGGCAAAATTAGATCTGCTCCGGTTTCGCTAGCTCTAGTAGCTACCAATACTTGAAAAGCTACGTAGCTGTACAAGCTACTTTTACCTCCCGTAGCTACCATAGGCCGAGACATACCGGTTCCCCGAGCAGGTCGTTCGGTTCACACCTTAAACAGCGCCGCCGCCTTGAGGAGGACGGTCGTAACGCCGCAGCGTCCCGACGCCTAGAGTGCACAGAGCCACCTTCCAGGAGGAGCTAGACGTTTACTTCTTCAAACCTATGCCGGTCCTAGCACCATTCGCTCCTCCGCTGACTGTCTGACTGACTGTTTCTTAAAAAACAATGATACAACGGAGAGATCATAGGTGACGCTACTATTCACATTTTGTTACTCATTTATTACACCCTCACTTAAGGACGTTCCCAAAGACCCGTGGTTCTCAACCTACAAATACGATTTCCCTGTATAAGTTACCCACTTGTACTGTAAGAATTAGTTGACCACCACTACGCTCTTTTGCCCCGCCTCCCATGCATATAAGCGAAAAAGTTTACTTACTGCGTCGCTTTATTTCGACTTGACAACGTCTCATATTTGTATCGTCTCGAACTGATGAAGGTGAAAAGATATCATTACTAAAGTAATACAATTTTTAAGAAACAAAAAAGCCAAATAATTTATTTATTAGTTTCGGTAACATAAAGTTATACTTATATATTATAAATACATTCTTTATCATTTTATATAACTGTTCATTTTTATTATTATCAGTCAATGAATATTTAATTTCTTTCTAATATAAACAGTGTATTTTATTTTTTATTATATTTTTTAAGCCTATGAATTTATTAAAAAGTAGAACTCATGTTTTTTCAACTAAACATTTTTATTCAAAATAATAATGAACTGAATTATAATCAATATTATTAGTAATTGTAATATTAATAATAATAGAGTGAATATTAATAGTAATTTTAATATTGTTAAATGAAATCAGACAACAATAAATGAAAACACGCAGGTTCTACAGTTTAGGATAACCAACTTAAACGTCCCGCGCTATTGCAGCGAAGCCAAGTCGCACACTACTGATCAGCTTATGCAGGAGAGTTTGAGTCTGAGATTAACTTTACACATTGTTTACAACAAAATTAATACCGCTTCTTGTACCTATTTTGTATGGAAATTATTTATGTGAATATTAACTGCTAATTCTCGAAATGTAAAAAAAATTGTAAGAAAATTAAAATTGTTAGGCACTAAAACCTACATGAATGTATAAATTAACATGCGTTCAAATAGAAATTTAAAATGCTAATATTTTCAATTTTAGTACCGCAAAATGGTTCGAAATTTTTCATATGCGTTCAGAATACAGGTAGGTATTTACAATTAAATTTTAAAAATCATCGTAAGAAAATTTTTTTTTTGGGAACGTCCTTAAGGGGCCATTAATTTATCACGTAAGACGATTTAGGGGGGAAAATAGTAACGTATCCGTCTTCCAGATCACGATTGGGTAATTGCAGAGCGCCATAAATTAATACCGTCTGTTTATGGCGCAATGCGGATAGAAAAAGGAGGAATGGGTAGACCTGATGCTGTCACTTACAGTAGCCCTACATATGTTGCAATTAGATCTGGAAAACACTCGTCGTCTACTGAAAAAACCCATTATTCTGATTTCAATTGCATTTTACAATTCGCAGATTTTGCCTCAAAACCAGTGCTTGTATTTTCAGTTGATTGAGACCCTGACGAAAATCCTAGGTATCTAAAAGTAATTGCAAGTGCAGTAAAAAAAAATAAGGAGCTTAAATACCATTTTTGTAGCAACAAATGCACCTGGTAGAAGTGCATTCAACAACGTATGGCACCGTTAAGTCTTCCATTGTCTGGTTTGGTGCTACCGCATGATACCTTCGGCAACCATCTTAATGCAAACGGAAAAATTAATTCTGATTTAGAGTTGAAAAACTTTGCTCATGCAGGTAAAATTTTGTCAGAGATTTGGAGTTAAATTATTATAGATAATGAACCAGTAGTAGCAGAATATTTGCCTCCAGACAATGAAGACGTTGGAGAAATGACAGATGTATTAGATGATCAACATTGGTATACAAGACATACGCAAGAGTCCCAATACGTTTTACAAATTGTAAAATGCACTAATAAGGAATGCTGTGGTGATGTAAGAAGTGATATTTGTAAAATCCTTCCGCAAGGGTTTTTTCCTCCACCATACCATAAGTTACCTTCGCCCATATTTCCCTCCACAGAGGATGTTAAAGCACCCGACCACTTTGCATCTTTGTTTGTGCGACAATCATTAAACATGGATGTTGAGGCCCCATTCAAGACTAATTATCATTAAATATTGGTGTAGGATATTTGTTAGTTAATTCAAATAATAAATTTCACAACNAACTAATTAAAAAAGATGAAGATACTGTAGTAAAAAAGGCTAAAGGAATAACAAAAGCACCACTTAAGGAAATCACATTTGATGATTATTTTAAATGTCTGTTTCACAACAAATTAGTAGAGATTATTCAAAACGTAATTATTTCAAGGAAACACAATATACAGTTAAACAACGTAAACTTGCACTCAGTCCGTATGATGATAAACGAATAGTAAACACATTAACAACGGATACGTAACCATGGGGATATAACTTTAGATAATTTTTAGACTGCTAAGTATAAAGCATAATTTGTATAAAAATAAAATAACCATACATTTACGTATAAATATGTTTTAAAACAAGTGTATTGTTTGCTTGTATATAGGTACCTTCTTATGTTAATTGTAAGGTTTGTTGCATGTTTTAGAATACGTAAAAACTAACTGTAAATGTAATTTTAAATAAATAAATATGAATATAACTGTAATTGATTGTATAAAATACATTACCTCTATTCCTGTTTTATTTATGGGTAAAGTAAGGATAAAATGGGATATGTTTTATGTATGTATGTATGTATGTATGTATGTATGTATATATAACTGTAATATGTTGTATAAAATAAACTATTTCTGTTTTTCTTTTTTATGACCAAAGTGCAGATTAAACGAGTTGAACCATCGTTACAGTTATTTTACCAATAAAAGAATTTTATTTCCAAAGTTCATGTTGGAGGGAAAATTTAAGTTTAAACTGGCATAGCCTTGTCCACGCTCCATTTTGTTTCGACATTCTTGCGACATCTATTTAAATAAAACACAATGGACAAAGAACAATAGCTGCAAATTACACACACTTTTACAGAAAACGACGTTTTCAGTATTCTAGCGACATCTCGTTTGATAAAATTCAATAAGCAATAGCTTTAAGCGGGAAATTCAAATAAATACAGACTCCACCCCCATTTTAGGACAATTCCATAGGGTCTTCAACAAGAACTTCTGGTATTGTTGACAAAAGGGGCATGGTCTAACCTCTTAGGTGAAGAATAATCTAGAAAGGCCTTCTAAAGGACCAAAATTGGTAAGATGTTGATGGATAGACCATGACCCAGATTTGGGGAGCCGTGACCCATATATGGGGACCCGTCTGCCTCTCTACTAATATCACACGTGATCACGTGAGCACAGCTACATACATAAGCGAACCAATCAGTTTCCGATAAGAGAACTTATTGTCACATTTCTCACTTTTAGTTAAATTCAGTCTAGGTTCAATTGGTGTTTCTGCAGACTTACAATCAGAAATATTGAATTTTAACAGCAATTCTTTAATATATTTTTCTTGGTCTAATGTAAGTACGATTCTCTTTATTTACAATCAAACCCAAATTTTTTATTTTAAACTTTGATGTCAAACTTTCATTCAACAAAGTAGTTTCTTTTTCATTATTAGAAAACACAAAGAAATCATGCAATAATGATCTTCACACATTTATCAATTTTTGTAAACAGGCATGGTTCTAGTTTAGACTTTTTATAACCTAAGGACTGTAACAATTCCTCAACTCGTTGATACCCTTAATAATTGTTTTAAGACATAAATAGCACGTTTCAATCTTCAATCAAAACCTTGTTCACATCATCATTACTATCCTGAAAACCTGGCGGTTTCATCATGTACACTTTTTCGTTTAATAAACTATTCAAAAAAATAGGGTCTACATGCAAATGACAAATGTCCAAATAAAGCTGAACTGCTAAAGCGAATAACAATCTCATAATGAAATGCCTGACAACAGGTGAAAAACATTAATCAAAATCAATGCCCGGCCTTTTGGGTTAAGCCCTTAACGACTAACCTGGCCCTATACCTGACTTTATTATTATTATCAAGCTTCCGCTTAAAAACCCATCTACATTGTACAAAAGTGCCACTGGGTAAAACATCAACTAATTCCCAAGCGTTGTTATGTTCAAATGATTTAAATTCACATTGCATGGCTAATATCCACTGCTCACTTTCAGATCCATTGAACGCTTCATTTGAAGATATTTCACTTGCATTTATTTCGCTGGTATGACCTACACACACATTACCAAACCGTACCGATCAGGCTGCTTATAGTTACGCTTAGTAAACTTCTCAACTGGAATTTCGGCAGGAAGCCCTGGTTGAGACATGTGACCCCGCACAGGCTCCGAGGGTTCAGCCTCCAGCATATTTGTGGAGTCTACAAAGTTCTCTTCGGGGCTTCTGCCCAAAAATGCTTAGGTAATTCTGCATCGAATAAAAAACATTTCGCTTTCACTATTACTGTACTTTTAAACCGCTCGCAGAAACCGTTCTGTTCCGGTGCGTATGCTCAAGCTTTTTGATAGAGAATTCCAGCAAATTCCAAGAATTATTTAAATTCCTTTCTACAGAATTGTATCATTGTCTGCCCTGAACACTTTCAGCTTCCTACCCGTCTTCAAGAAATATACAAGAAGTATTTCTTTCCACCAATTGTTCTGGTTTCCATTGGCCCACAAACATCTGCGTGTACGACATCGAGCAGTTCCTTGCTTCTGTTTCCAATATGACTGAAAGGCAACCTGGCCTCCTATCCCTCATAGCACACAATGCAGTTTGTTTTTGTTTTTGTCTAGAATTAACGCCATTAACATGCCACAACACTAGATTTTCAGATGACTGAAAATGCCAAATAACTCGATTTAGAGCTTCAAAATCTATTAAACGACGACCATACCCTGAAACTTTAGCTTCATAATCATAAAGGTCATAACATTTACTGTGACATGTTAACTGGCAGGATTCGACCTTACTAACCTAAATCTCTTCGCAAACAAGCTGTCAACGTTTTTCACGGTCCTTCTCATCCCTGTGGCCGCACCACAGCTCGTCTATTGAAGAAGTTTATTTGGCCTCGGAGCAAACGTAATGTCCTCCAACGGTTCAGGGAGTGCATCGCTTGCCAGAGCTTCAAAATCCAAAGACACAACTGCATTGATTCGCGACATATCGATGTCCCAAACAATTTCTTTGATCGCGTCTATTTAGACATCATAGAACTTCCAGAGGTCAACGGTTTTCGTTATCGTCTGACTACAATAGACCGTTTCTCTCGTTGGCTTGTTACAGTGTCTCCACCTAACATTAAAGCCGATACCATGCATCTGCTTTCTTCAACCATTGGGTCGCGCAGTTTGTCACCCCTCTCACGATTACCACCGACCAGGGTACTCAGTTTGAGTCAAGACTGTTCAAGTCTCTTACGCACATGGTTAGTGTTCAACATATACACACTATACCATACCATCCTCAGTCAAATGGAAATGCACAGAACTCCTAAACCCGCCTTAATGTGTGATGCTCCTATTGACCACACTTATTACCAACAGTTCTTCTTGGTATTCGCACCTGTTTCAAAGATGATCTCAATGCATCACCAGCCCAACTCATGTTTGGAACAAAGCTTCGTATACCTGGCGAGTTTCTCTTGGAAGTTGATATGCTGATTCTACCTTTTTCCTGGAAAAGTCTAGAGAATATATTAGAAGAGTGAGACTCCTACTGCACATCGTACCATACCCGGTCGTGTGAGCATGAGTAGCCTTAGGTTTGCGTGTGTGAGTGCGTAGGTTGGGCAACCTACCGGGCGCTTTCCCAGGTGGCAGATAGGGGGAGAAAAATGACCCAGCACCCTCTGAAAAGGGCACGTCGGGTGTTGGAGACCACGAATAAACCGGTGCTGTTTGAAACCAGCGTCCGGTGAATAAGTTGGGTGGACCCGCTCTCATGGCCCAACTGTAGTGTCGTGGCGAAGGGCTTAGCACCAAGATAACGATGCCGGAATCACCTATTCCTCAAGGTTAGGTATGTGGTTCTAATATACCGGTACCTCTGTTGACGGTGGTCATGTCTCCCGGACAGAAGTGGTGTGGGTCTTGACTTAACTGTCTGGACCAAGAGGATGGAGACCTCAATAAAAACTCCCCAAATCTTAAGATTGGGATGGGCCGATGGGATGGACGCCTGTGCGGTGATGCCGTCGCTACCATTCCACCCCCCGGGAGTCTGGCGCACCCGGTGGTGTATAAATTGCCCTCTCCTAGGTAAGGGCGAAGGCCTGGGAGTGAATGTTAAACGACCCACTGAAACTAATCAGAAGGGGATGAGAAAGGAGAGGTCGAGCGAAAGCTCAGAAGGTGAGAGATTATATGAGGTAGGAAGAGGTAAGAAGGACACACAAGTGACGACGAAAGTGTTATGATAAGTGACAATGAAAGGGAAGGCCTGGTAAATTCAATGCGGAAATTTAGCGGCATAATCAGAGACTGTGTCTTGGATGAATATAATAAAGTAAATAAAGTGGTGGCAAAATTGGTATTGTCTAGTTTGGCAGGGATGGAAAAAGTTTTGGTGGATGTAACGTTAGAAAACGAAAGATTAAAGGGAAGGGTAGAAGGAAGGAGGACAGAAGTAAAAGAAGTAAGGTCTGAGGGTATTGAAAGGTACGAAAGGAAATATGAAAGGAATAAGAGACTATTGGAAAGTAATAAAACAAAAAGGTACGGAAATGAATGGAAAACAAGTAAAGAAAAAGTTGATGGATCGAGTTAAAAGTCGTATAAAAGTTGATGCTATTAGAAAGACAAAAAAGGATGATGTGATCATTGAAGTACTTACTTCAAGTAAGTAGCGAGCAATATAAGAGACAATAGTGGAGTGTAGAGAATTTGAAAAGGTTGAACTTACAATTGAAAAATTAAAACAGAAAATGAACAGAATAGTAATTTATGATGCGCTAAGTGAATGGTCGGATGAATTTAAAATACATTAATTATATGAAAAGAACTGTAGGGATGTAATCGCTCGAAATGAATATAAAAAGAGGGAAAATATTGTTGTTAGAGGAGGTAAGGGGAAAGAAAAAGGGAATGTTATAATGCAAGTATCGGAAAGGGTCATAAAGAAACCAATTGATCGGGGGAAGGTATATATTGAATGGAAGGTACTAAATACGAGGAAGCTAGATCCGGTTATAAGATACTACAGATGCTGTGCATTGGGACATACAATAAAGAACTGTAGGTTTGGTGTTGTCGTTTGTAAAAAATGAGGGACATATAAGTAAGAATTGTAGGGATAAGGATATGAGGTGTAGAAATTGCAAGGCACATTTTAATCACGCTACAAGTAATCAGTCTACTTTGGACGGCTTACCGTGAATACCGTCGTCATCTTCATCAACATATCAACAAAAAGGTCGCCCAGGCCAGCCGTAACGTGGACATTTAACCATGTCACGCCCACAAAACGCCCAACCTGCCTCCTCCATTGACCGTCTAGCTGTCAGGCTGCCACCTTTCGTGCCATCCGACCCTGAATTATGGTTTTGCATGGTGGAACGAAGTTTCGAAGCCTCAGGAATCACATCTGAATCGACAAGATTCGGGTATGTACTGGGAAATTTGGATCCGCAGTACGCAGCCGAAGTACGGGACATTATAATAAACCCACCGGCGACTGAACCATATGCTACTATCAAAGCAGCACTCATTCGTCGGTTGGGCACTTCACAAGAATTAAGGACCAAACAATTGCTGGGACAGGAAGAATTGGGAGACAGGAAACCCACGCAATTTCTGTGCCATCTACGCGGTCTGGCCGGAACCACTATGTCGGACAATTTACTGCGAACCATTTGGTCAAGTCGTCTTCCTCTTAATATTCAAGCCATCATCGCAACTATGCGCGATAAGAATCTGGATGAAACAGCAGAGGTCGCCGATTATATCATGGAAGCAAGGCAAACACAGTCCATGATAGCAGCTACGGCCACACCTACTCTCCAGCACGATACCATCCAGCAACTGACCAACATGGTACATACCCTCCAGATGGATCTGAACAACATGAGACGACACATGGCAAGAAAATTGAAGAACCAACACCGCTCAAATTCGCGCAATTCTCTACCCCGATAGCGTTCCAACCACAATATTAGGACAAATGGTCAAGGGCAAGGCACACAAACGCACCCCACCATGACGGATGAGAAATGACAGGAAATTAACCAAGAATCCACGTATGGCAACGACAAGTGAGGTCCACACAGCGCAACGTCGCCTATTTGTAACGGACAGAGCCACAAACCAAAAATTTCTGGTCGACACCGGTGCAGATATCTGCGTGTATCCCAAGTCACTTATACCTGGGCCACGTCAGAAATCTACATTCACGCTGCAAGCAGCAAACGGCACCAACATACCGACCTATGGTACTATTATTCTGTCGCTCAACTTAGGCCTACGAAGATGTTTCCCATGGCGCTTCATTATAGCCGACGTCACCAAACCAATTATCGGTGCAGACTTCCTAGCCCACTACCAACTGCTGGTAGATTTAAGCAACCAACGACTCTTGGATCAACTGACACACCTCACCGCCTCTGGTCAAGTAATCAACTGCAGCCAACCTTCCGTCACTTTCGTTACAGGAACGAAACCGACCACTTCGCCATACCACGAGATACTTCGTGATTTTCCGTCATTAACTCGACCCAACGGCCAAATCACCTTCTCGAAACATGCAACAAGGCACTATATAAACACTACCCCCGGTCCACCAGTAGCATGCAAACCACGACGTTTAGCCCCGGACCGTTTCTCTGCAGCAAAGAGAGAATTTGAAACGTTGGTACAACTGGGTATCGCACGTCCCTCCTCCAGCCCCTGGGCATCGCCACTGCACATGGTCCCAAAGAAAGACGATGAATGGCGCCCATGCAGAGACTACCGTGCTCTCAACGCAAGAACAATTCCCGACAGATATCCAGTACGCAACATCGACGATTTCACGCATGCACTGGCAAACAAGAAGATTTTCTCCACGATCGACTTGGTTAGAGCGTATAACCAAATTCCAGTCGCAGAGGAAGACATCCCAAAGACAGCAATTACAACACCTTTTGGATTGTTCGAGTTTCCTCACATGAATTTTGGTTTACGCAACGCCAGCCAAAAATTTCAACGTTTTATTGACAAAGTGTTACACGGCCTTGACTTCTGTTTTGCATACATCGACGACGTACTGGTCGCATCAGAAAATGCTGAGCAGCACAAACAGCATTTACGCACGTTGTTTACTCGTCTACATTCCTACGGAATACTGCTTAACCAAGCAAAATGCAACTTGGTCAACAAGAAGTCTCTTTTCTAGGTTATTCTGTCTCGGCAAATGGAATACGCCCTTTACCCGACAGAGTAACAGCAATCTCCAATTTCTCCAAGCCTACTACCGCAAAACAATTGCGACGTTTCTTATGCTCAACTTCTACAGAAAGTTCCTGCCTAACGCTGCCCGCACTCATTCTGCTCTGAATGAACTTTTACTGGGGAAAATCAAAGGAAATGCACCACTACAATGGAATCCCACAGCCAAAGAGGCATTCAATTCAAGTAAGGAGCAACTGGCGCAGACGACTCTCCTGCACCATCCACAACCAGATGCTACCTTAGCAATTTTCTGTGACGCATCCGACCACCACTTGGGCGCTGCGTTACAACAATTCCACAATGGAACCTGGGAACACCTTGCATTTTTCTCCTCCAAGCTATCGAACGCTGAAGTTAAGTACAGCGCCTTCGACAGAGAACTTCTCGCGATTTATCGCACAATTAAGCATTTCCGCCATTTTCTCGAAGCCCGTGACTTCATTATATTTACCGATCACAAGCCCCTTACTTTTGCCTTCCGTCAGAACCCTGACAAATGCTCTCCCAGACAGTCACGGCACCTCAATTTTATTAGCCAGTTCTCTACGAACATCCAACATATTTCTGGGAAGGACAATATCATCGCAGGCACACTCTCAAGAATCTCTGAGCAGGAATCCGATAGGGAACTACAACATTATCTCAACGCTAACCATTCCCTACATCTCAAACGGATTCACATTCCTAACACAAGCAAATCGATATCAGTGCAAAGACTGAGGCCAGCATACATCATGAAAGAAGAACAGCACTTCCAACCGATACTCACAACGAGGAAAATGGACGATCGACCAGCCCATTCTACAATCCGGTCCGGTCGTCGAGTACATTTCCCTAGCTATATCCGAGCAAGCTGATCCACATCGTTCCTCACTGGAAGGGGGGTCCTGTGGGAACACTCGGTATAGCTAGAAAACATTTATTGTTGTGTATCAATTAAGCCTCTACATTTGCGCTGAATTAGTTAGGTCGCGACACACTACGACCAACTAGGTCAACGGCAAATACACACACAAATGTAATGTGCTGAAATGTTCTTTGCCATTTAATCCATGTAAATAGATTTTGTATAAATACTCTGTAAATATCGAAATAAAATTAGTCTAACACCAGGCTCGCTATTATTCGAACGCTGATAAAGCGTCAACCCTTGGAAGCTGTGATTTTGTGCCAATCATCAATGATACAGATAATGTATCCAACGATATTATAATCGGTTCTTCTCAGAACTACAACTTTTGATAGTCACACCTTACTACGACCTTACACGCAGGGTGACTACAGATGAACTGGACATGTGTGGAGAAAGGGAATTGAGAGGACTTAGTATAAGAAGATGTGGAATAATTATGAAGGAAAAAGTTATGGATTTATGGCAGGAAAGGTGGAATAATTGTGGAAAAGGGAGGATCACATATGGTTTCTTGAAGGAAGTTAGGTGGTGTAATAGATGTGACTGGGTACAATGGACTTTAAGATTAGGGTTTGTAGTTACAGGACAAAGATCTATGAATAAATACTTATATGACAGGCACTTACATGAACATTATGTTTGAGTGTGAGAAATATGAGAATATGAGAAGTTGGGATGTATGGGAAGTAAGGGATGTGGGAGAACGAGAGTGGGATGTAAGCGAGGCATTGATGAACAGAACGAGTTATGAGTGTATAAAGGAATATGTGGGGTGAATTTTTAACGAAATATAAATAAACGAATAAATAAGTAAGGATATCATTGAGTTTATCAGGTTTTCACAAATAAAGAGATAAAATATATATATAGAAAGAAACAAGAAATTAAAAATCACAGATAATAAGTAAATAATAACACAGATAACAATAAAGTAACAAGAAAGAGTAACAGGCAATAATAAATAGATAAATAACAACAACGACAATTAAAAGAAGACACATACTATAACAATAAATAGAAGATGGGATTTAACGCAGGGGCCGCTACGGCGGTTTGGGATTGGCGACCCCACGTACCCGAGCTGGTCAACCAGTACCGAGAGTTGCAAGAAATCTCAACTTGGAGGAGTTGTTATGGTTGCTCCGAACATCCCACCAATGATGAAGATTGATATTACGGGAGGTCATGGGCCCCTGGCCAGCCTGACCTGAGTGGAGTTAGAATCCTTGTGGTAGTGGTTGAGCCCGCAAGGTGGGCTAGGGGGAATCCCCGGCGGGTGAGTAGCGTCATAATCTGCTCGGGTACCAACCTGCTGGCCTTGCAAGTCGAGTAGATGAAACTGGTAGTGTAGTCATTAGACTACACGTGCTGATTGAGCGTATCTCAATCCCGCGCCCGTGGGGGCCGTGGCGGGTAGGCCGAAAGGTAGATATCGCCACGTTAATATATAAAAGGTCTTTAGAGACTTCCGGGCATGCACATCATACCAAACACAGACCTTTTATTTTTATGTGTTTTTTTTGTGTTGACGCTGTTAAATATCCGTTAGCCCCACCTTATTCTGGACCGTACAAGATTATCAGAAGAATCGATGACCGTATCTTCATCATCGACATCAACGGGATGGAGAAAGGCATATCCATCGATCGTTTGAAACCTGTCTTCTGTGTAAAAATCGATCCCGATGATCGCCAATCAGATTCTGATGAAGATCCTCATTCTAATCTCTGCCAGTCTGACCATCTAGACAAACCGCTTCGCACGGACAACAACAATTGGAAAAGCTGGAATTTCAATTAAAGGAGGATCGCGTAAACCCTACGGATATGATTAAAAATCTGGATGCTTTTACTGCGGATAGCAAAACACTAAGGTCAAATGTGGTAAAGAAAAATTTATTTCCGCCGGGCGGAGTGATGATATACGTGAAAAACTCTTTAAAGTTTAAAGTTGTACGAAGCGATGCAGCTTCGCATAATTATTAAGTACTCTGGATTGAGATCAATTTTGAAAAAGAGACCCTTCTCTTTACAGCGGTTTATAAATCTCCTAACAGCAATTCTGGTGAGTTTCTCAATTACTTTGAAGAAACAATGCATGATAATATGGTGCATAAACAAAAAACAGTAATACTGGGAGATTTTAGTATGGATTTATTAAAAAGCGGCGGTGACTGGAAAATTTAAAAAAATTATACAAGATTCAGGTATTAGAGAAATTGTGACCAAGGAAACAAGAATTACGAATTTCTCGTCAACGTTGATCGACTGCATTATAACAAACGACTTTAATGCTGCAGAAGTTTCAAGACAATTCCCGAGAATATCAGATCACGAAATTATTGGCACAAGAATTCCCTTGCAGGGCGGCCATGAACAAGAAAATAGTTTCTGGAAAAGACACATTGACAAGAATGTAATATTAGAATTGATTACAGAATTAACTGGAGCAAGCTGAATTTATGTATCAAATGTAACATACCATAACATATAAATGTCATTTATTAAGATTTTATTACGATTATTGAAACGACAGTTGACAATATAATCCCTAAAAAATTGTGCAAAAAAACTTACAATGGATTGCAGACAATGTGTGTGTTGCTCAAAAAGATTGGGAGTTCTACCAGTATTGCCGAAATAGAGTGACGTCGTTAATATGTAGCGAACAACGAAAATTCTATGACAGTAATATTGATAGATACAAAGATGATGGAAAAAATATGTGGAGGACATTAAAGGACCTAGTAGGGAACCAAAAAGAAAAGATAGTGGATGGGTTGAAGAATAAAGGCACTAATGATGATATCATTAGCCCTAAACTGGTGAAGGGTTTATTTTGTGTGATAGGGTATAGTCTTTTAAACCTTGTAAATACTTCGTTGTCGAAAGGGAAAGTGACAAGTGAGTTAAAAACTAGTCTAATAGTTCCGATATCAAAGGTTTCCAACCTGAAATCTTCCGTTGATTTCAAGCCTATAAATTTGTTACTTGTTGTAGCGAGTCAAACCAGATACTGTTTCACACACAATCACCTTTCAGAGAAAATCATTCTTGCGAGTCGGCGCTGCAATATGTATGTACATCATGGAGAAAGGATATAAATGAACCATTGATCGTGAGATATTAGTAAAGAAACTTGCGTTATATGGGGTAAAAGGTAGCGCATTAGATTGGATGGAAGACTATCTAAGCGACAGGTATTATAAAACTAGAACACACTGTAATAAGTCAAATAAGAGAGAGCAACTTTGGTGTTCCGCAGGTCAGTGTATTGGGCTCTCTACTATTTCTTATATATGTTAATGAAGTGCAAAAGGTTTTACAAGGCTCAATTGTAAATCTATTTGCGGATGATACTGTCATTTGTGTGGCCAGAAATAATTTTTTGGAAATAAATAAATACCTATATTAAATATGGAGCTAGAAATTCTGAATAATTGGTTATGCCAGAATAAACTAAAATTAAATTTAAAGAAAATAAAATGTATGGTGTTTGGTACTAGAGCAAATTCTAGGAAGTATTCAGGTTTAGGTTTGATAATAAAAATGAACAATGTGGAAATAAACTGTGTGTCCGAAATTAAATACCTGATTAATTAAATTTTTCGAAGCATATTGATTATTTATGTAAAAAGTTGGTTAAAAACAGTTTCTTTTGTAGAATTTCTAAATATTTATCGCAATGGACAAAGACAATTGTGTATAATACTATAATAATGCCGTATTTTAATTGTTGTTCATCCTTATTGATCTCCTGTAGAAAAGAAAGTATACATAGGTTACAAGTCCAGCAAAATAATGTTATGCGTATTATATTGGGATGTCATAGATATACACCGATCAAGTTAATGTTGAATATGTTAAAATAGCTGACTGTTGAACAAAGCATTAAAAGTCCCAAATCACTCAACAAAAAAGACCGCTCCGAGCAATCGCGACATATGCGTCCATTCAACTTTAGCTGGGGATTTACCTGTTCCAAAGAATTCACAGTACCTAGCTCGATTAAAATGTTCTTCAGTTTTGAAATGAAAAGAATACATGTGAGTCATGGTGGAGATTTTCCTAGTGTAGTAATCATTTTTTGTTAGAAAATGATACCCATTTTAACAGCGTTGACATTCTGTGGAATATTCCTTTGTTTTGGTAGTCATACAACTAAATTTCGTTTATGTTTGAAACACGCCTTTTATTAGAGCCTCCTCCCCTTCCTCGTGTAAAATATATTCCCGCAAATTTGTCAAATTTATACTTTTGACTTTACCCGAGTTTACCTTACTACAATTTCTGTAAAGGTTCTATTTATTTGTTCAGTCAAGTTGAAGTCGACAATTTTGGCAAGAAGAAAGGCTTCTTCTTTTATTAATTTGTCAAGAGCCCCAAGAGATGTGTTTAGCGTTGAAATCGCCTGCGACGACAGTTGGAACGCCTGGGGGAGGAGGAGATGGATGAGTTCAGAAAGCTTTCTATCCGAAGGGAGAAGTTTAGAGAGATTAAGCTAAGAGGGCCGCATGTTAGTGAGACTTCGATGCCTGACTACTTCTAAGGAATTTGTGGTCAAAGAGATAGACCTGTGCTTTAAAGAGTTACCAACAAGAATGGCTATACCGCCGGCACCACCATGTTCACGGTCCCTTATGTAGGATGAGAAGTTTGGGACGAAGAGTCTGATTTTTCGTGACAAATGGTTTCGGTGATACAGGCAACACCGATTGACTTATCCTCAAGAAAGTGTTCGAGCTCAGTTAATTTACCTCTAATTCTTTGAGAATTCCTGGTACCTATACGCAGATTGTTTGGGTGAGCAGTATTATACATTGGAGGGAGTTTGTAGGACGGCGAATAGACTGACTACCATCGTTTGAACGATCGCCTGGTTCTCTGTTCTAGAGTAGAAGTTTGAGATTATTGGGGACGCATTTTGAGAGAGATGGGAGGTGCTGTTACTGCTCTAGCGTAGGAATTTTGAGTGGTCGTCCTTCCGAGGGGTGTTGGGCGGGGCGCTGATTCCACGGTTTTTTTGAGTGTTAGGGGGAGTTAGAAATTTTTGAGGGGGAAGTAGTATAGCATAGGGATACTGTGACACTTCGATGGCCTGTCCATCCTCAGTCCCTTACCATGACCTCCAAAGACACCTTGGAGGTCATTCTTCAGCTGAAGAAGTTCTTAAGAGCCTCTGGATTGTCCTCATGGTGGGCGGAGCCTGAAGAATGACCTCTAAGACATATTGGAGATCATTCTTCAGCTGAAGAGGTTCTTAAGAGCCTCTGGATTGTCCTCATAGTGGGCGGAGCCTGAAGAATTTCTTAAGAGCCTCTGGAATGTCCTCATAGTTGGCGGAGAGCCTGCATGTATGTGTGTGTGTGTGTGTGTGTGTGTGTGTGTGT
>NW_020438967.1:311353-345309 GCF_000699045.2 Agrilus planipennis | reverse complement strand
TTGTGTATGTATGTACGTGTATGTGTATGCATGTGTACAATGAGTGTAATTATAATGAAAGAGGCTTTTGTTTTTCGTTTTCCTCATCGCTTGTGAATGTTATTAATAATATTTATTGACCATGAATGTTACATAATAAACATAAGAGAAAACGTCGCAAAACAGGACTGAACCTGCATAGATTTACGTTGAATACTTTGTGATGTAATTGAACTTTGGTTTTTGGAATGTTTGTGTAGACAAGAGGAATCGACACAAAACAGGACGGAACCTGCATAGATTTACTGAGCGTTTACGTTTTATTGGTAAATAATGAAACACACAAACAAATAAGTAATTTTATTTGTATATGTAGTAATATGTACGAGTAGTTACATGTAAATAACATCTTAAATAACATCTTAAATAATATATAAAATACTTAAAACTATGCTAATTTCTTTTAAAAATAAAACATTATTGTTAGTAAAATTATAAATAATAAACTTTTACAAACAAAAGTAGTAATTAATGTGTTTGTAATTACGTAGAATATTTAAAACAGTCTATTTTAAACGTTATTTATATCCCCATGGATACGTATCCGTTGTTAAAGTATTTATTATTCTCTTGTCATCATATGGGCTAAGTGCGACCTTTCTTTGTTTGACTGTATAGACGTTATGTTTTTTAGAAATAATTAAATTTTGATTGGCCTCTATGATTTGATTATAGAATAAACATTTATAATAATCATCAAAAGTGATTCCTCTAATTGTTGCCTTTGTTATTCCTTTAATTTTCTTCGTAATATCTGTATTATTATTTTCTTTGTTAAAAAGTCTGATTGCATACATTTTCGATCTGAGTCCAATGAATTCAGAAAAGATTTTACCATTGTTTTCATCTTTCATTAAACCCATTACTTTTTTATTCGTTAAAGGTATATTGTATTCATTATCTTGTGAAAAGTCTGATGTATCAAATTTATGTAAATCACATTTTATGTGATGGTATATATCATCGACAAAGAATTGATATATGAGTGAATCTGTATCAGTATAGAGAAGTTTAGCAGAATTAGAAAATTTATTTTGAATGTAATTATAATGAAAGTCATACAGTACAGTTTTCGAAATGTCAAGAATACAAAATCCTACGTAAATTGGTTTATTGAATTTAATATTTAATCGTTCCATCTCTATTATAATCATATTTTCATTGAATATAGTACAACTATGGAAATTTGGTTTAGAAATGTAAAAATTAGCACCATATCTTCCTGTCCATTTCGTTACTAATTTAACGTCTCTATATTTTCGTACGTTTTCCATTGTTTTACCAAATACTGAGTTATTCATAAGTTTGTAAAAGTTTTTTTCGAATTCATTTTTACTAGCTTTCCGTAAATTCGTATTTAAATCAACAAATTTTTTTAACCACGGAGATTGTTTAAATTTCAGTACTCTATGAATTTTTTCAAGTTTAATACCTAAGCTTAATGCTTGTTTTAAATTTTTATAGTGAATGATATATTTTTTCTTATCAAAAAGTGTTGTTAACAGTTTAGGTGTCTTAGAGCTAGATGTAGGTGGGACTAAATGTTCAGGAAGTAACAGTAAATCTTTGTGTGATTCGTGTACTGCATCTGGATAATGTATATCGACTTCAAATATGTAACCGTATTCATTATTATCATGAATGTCATCAATATTAATTGAGTAAATGTCATGGACCCATTCAAATTTTCCTTCAGGTAGTGGAAAACTCATTGCATAACCGTACAAATTGTTTACGTCGTAATACATTAAATATGATGTAGGTTCGTTAGGATTAAATTCATCTACCATATATTTATTGTTTGNACAATTTAAGGAAAACTATTGAACTCATTGTCAATCATAATCAACACCAAATTACATTATTAAATGCTCATTTAGAACAAGATCTAACGGTTGACACATACAACAATTTAAGGAAAACTATTGAACTCATTGTCAATAATAATCAACACCAAATTACATTATTAAATGCTCATTTAGAACATGATCTAACGGTTGACATAGAAACAAAATTAACTTTTTTTAAAACCCTCTTGCCTGATGAAATTATTTCTCTTAATATTGTTCCAGACATTTTAACTAAAGAGAATAAAAGTAATATCATTAAAATGTTTCACGAAGATCTAATAAGTATGCATAGAGGAATGAATGAAACGTACAATAAATTACGGGAGTATTATAAATGGACCAATTACAAAAAAGACATTGAAGACTACATAAAATTATGTGTCAATTGTCAAACATCCAAATACAACAGACAAAACCTCACAATGCCACAAATAATTACAAAAACACCCGAAAATTTTAATGACTTAGTCTATTGTGATACAATAACATGGAAAACACCCACCGACTCTTTTGCCATACTTACAATTCAAGACGCTCTAACCAAATATGCACAAGCATACATACTCGTAGACAAGACATCCAAGACAATTGCTAGTACATTTGTTAATACTTGGATCAGACATTTAGGTGTTCCCGCTCAAATTCATACAGATAACGGTACAGAATTTAAAAAAGAATTCGACACTACTTGCGAGAGTTATAACATAAAAAGAACATACAATACAATGTATCACCCACAAACTAACCAGGACGAAAGGTTTAACGCTACATTAAAAGAAAGTTTACGTACACTAGATAATGTTGTTACGGTAGATGATTTATCCAAAGCTATTAACATATCCATAAGTTCCTATAATAATTCAATCAATAAAAGTACTAAATTCACGCCGTACGAACTATTGTTCGGTAGGAAACAAGATATTATAAGTAATAGGAGGAAACAAAACAAAACTTACGACGAATTAGCAAACGAAACCTCTGAAAGAATTAAAGACAAGTTACGGATTGCAAGAGAAAACGTTGAAAACTCAAAGGTTAAGTCCAAAATTACCCATGACACTAAGCTTAGAACGTTTAGGTTAGGTGATAAAGTAGTATTAAGTAGTAGGTTTCCAAATAGACATAAAGAAACATTTACTATAGTTAGGATATACAACAACAATACATTTAAAATAATTAATAATAAAACCAATAAAACACTTAGAATTAATGGTGAAAACATTAAATTGTTTTCAGATGCTTCCCCTTCTGGTTTGTCTGATACACCTGACACTCTCAGTAACATCACAGGTTAAGATAGCTACACTACCAACAGTAGGAGTATACGTTCACGAGATAGGTCCACTTTTAGTACAAGATTCACAATATGAGATAATTCTGTATAAGAACCTTTCATACCTGGATTGTGAATACAAAGAGTTGAAGAAAATACTAATAAAATTTAATGTCCTAAAACAAGAGCACAATATAATCCAAAATTTCATAGAAACAACAGTCTTACAAAATTATTTGAATCAAATTAAAATCAAATTGGATCTAATTAAAAGTTTTGATGCCAACTCCAGGGTAAAAAGAGGATGGTTCAATGTGATTGGTAATGCCATGCATACGGTATTCGGGGTAATGGATTCAAATGAGGAAGACTATTACAATGACCTTATTGAACAACTTAAAAAACAAAATAAAGAAACGCTTTCTTTAATGAAACAAAATGCCCATATTTCGACTAGTATTATGGACAATTTAAATTCAACTCTTTCTAGATTTAAGAACTTTGAGGGATCTATAACAAACAATCTTATTAAATTACAAAAACATTTAAATCAGTTAATTACAAACGGAAACGAAGCGGCAGTTACACAATTAATATTGTCAGTTCATTCAGACTTCATCGATTACGCAACGCTTTTATCAACAGAATTGCAAACTATAATTGAGACGGTAAATTTTGCACAGCTAGGCCAATTATATGTTTCAGCCATTTCACCTGATATTTTAAGGAAAGAAATAAAATCCATTCAATCAGATAGCGAAACACCTTCGAATCTTATAGCTAACTTTACTCTTTTGAATTATTACAAAATTATAACACCCAATGTTAAATTTAACAAAAATCTTTTGATCCTAAGTCTAAATCTGCCACTTTATGAAAGTTCTCTATACACCTTACACCGATTGTTTAATTACCCGGTCGAAAATGAGAACGCCCATGGATTGCACCACATCGTTCAACTGGAGGCGAATTACTTGGCTGAAAATGGGGTCAAATATTTCAGGATCAACGATGTTTCTTCTAAATGTAAACAACTTGCTGAAGTAACCTTGTGCGCTAATATACCTCAAACACCAATTAACACCAAGGACTGTGAAATAAATTTGGTCTTAAGAGAAGATAACCATGGTTGCCATATTCATACCTTGAAAATGGAAGGTAATCACCCTATTGGAATATCAGACAACAATTGGCTTCTCATTGTTACATCAGAGACATACATCCTTTCAAAGTGTCCCGGCCAAGCAATGAAAAGGTCAACTATAACAGCTTCGTGTCTTTTATCGATGACACCTGGTTGTTCCGTTTACTTGGAGGACGGCACTACAATTCGGGCCCAAAATAATAACACAAAAAATATTACCCTCAAAAGTGATTTATCACCCATACATGTAGACTGCTGTATTCATGATGTAGAAAAATTAAAAGAACTTCAACTAGAACCAGTTAAAATTTCACAATTTCATTTCGGAGATGCCAATGCACTCAGAGATGAACTTCAAGAATTCAAGGATAGAACAGAAGAATTATACAATACACCCTTCAAACACATGAAGAGAAACTTCTGGAAATACGCCCTCAGTTTCTGTGCTACAATTTTGTTAACATGTTGTTGTTGTTACTTGTGTTGTCCAAAGTGCGTGCGACTAGTGAACCCGTTAAGACCTGTTGCGTTGGTGAATCAAACAATAACAATTTGTTGCGAGTCAAAAATTAAAAATCGAAAGAAAACAGACAATTTTTCCATTAATGAAATAGAAGATCAAGACCATGTGGAGTTATCACCTTTACGAAAGAAAACTGATTCTCTATAATATTTGTTGTTTTATCCACATTGTTTTTCTGATTTTTATAAATTAAATTGTTAATGTATAAAAATTAACTAACAGGGGAGGAAATTGCTATATCTATAGTTTGTACACAATGTCTGCTCTTATAGCAACCCTGACCTACTATAAAAGATCCCGAATCTGTGTACTCTGGTAGATTCCTTCGGACCGAGTACGCAACGTCCGATTGGATTAGTATATCTACTGTATGTAGCTCTGTACCTAATTTCTAATTTTTCTATTAAAATAAAGGTTTATGTTGGTTTTATTAAAGTATTAAAGTTTTCTTTTTAAAAACTTAAAATTTAAATTTGAATATATAACACTTTTGGCGACGAGGATGGGATTGTGCGGCGAAAACCATCAGTAAAATTTACGTGCGTTTCCTCTACTGAGTGGATTATTCGTTCTGCCGATCACGAAGAAAATCTGGATAGCTTTTCCAGGCCCACAATTGGAAAAATCTTCAATCAGCGCCTTGCCTTCCATCTACCTCACCTGCAGTACCTGAGTTAGGGCTTGACGTTCTACGTAGGAACCTATCAGCCTGGTTACACAAAGGTTAGTGTAGAGTTTTTCTTAAAGTGGCACGATTTTCTTATTTTATATAAAATGCCTAACGATATTGAAGAATTCCCTAGGTTAAAAGTTAGAACAGAAATTAGTATAGAAACATTACTTGAAACTGTTCCCAAATATGANTGCGAGAGTTAGAACGTTTAGGTTAGGTGATAAAGTAGTATTAAGTAGTAGGTTTCCAAATAGACATAAAGAAACATTTACTATAGTTAGGATATACAACAACAATACATTTAAAATAATTAATAATAAAACCAATAAAACACTTAGAATTAATGGTGAAAACATTAAATTGTTTTCAGATGCTTCCCCTTCTGGTTTGTCTGATACACCTGACACTCTCAGTAACATCACAGGTTAAGATAGCTACACTACCAACAGTAGGAGTATACGTTCACGAGATAGGTCCACTTTTAGTACAAGATTCACAATATGAGATAATTCTGTATAAGAACCTTTCATACCTGCATTGTGAATACAAAGAGTTAAAGAAAATACTAATAAAATTTAATGTCCTAAAACAAGAGCACAATATAATCCAAAACTTCATAGAAACAACAGTCTTACAAAATTATTTGAATCAAATTAAAATCAAATTGGATCTAATTAAAAGTTTTGATGCCAACTCCAGGGTAAAAAGAGGATGGTTCAATGTGATTGGTAATGCCATGCATACGGTATTCGGGGTAATGGATTCAAATGAGGAAGACTATTACAATGACCTTATTGAACAACTTAAAAAACAAAATAAAGAAACGCTTTCTTTAATGAAACAAAATGCCCATATTTCGACTAGTATTATGGACAATTTAAATTCAACTCTTTCTAGATTTAAGAACTTTGAGGGATCTATAACAAACAATCTTATTAAATTACAAAAACATTTAAATCAGTTAATTACAAACGGAAACGAAGCGGCAGTTACACAATTAATATTGTCAGTTCATTCAGACTTCATCGATTACGCAACGCTTTTATCAACAGAATTGCAAACTATAATTGAGACGGTAAATTTTGCACAGCTAGGCCAATTATATGTTTCAGCCATTTCACCTGATATTTTAAGGAAGGAAATAAAATCCATTCAATCAGATAGCGAAACACCTTCGAATCTTATAGCTAACTTTACTCTTTTGAATTATTACAAAATTATAACACCCAATGTTAAATTTAACAAAAATCTTTTGATCCTAAGTCTAAATCTGCCACTTTATGAAAGTTCTCTATACACCTTACACCGATTGTTTAATTACCCGGTCGAAAATGAGAACGCCCATGGATTGCACCACATCGTTCAACTGGAGGCGAATTACTTGGCTGAAAATGGGGTCAAATATTTCAGGATCAACGATGTTTCTTCTAAATGTAAACAACTTGCTGAAGTAACCTTGTGCGCTAATATACCTCAAACACCAATTAACACCAAGGACTGTGAAATAAATTTGGTCTTAAGAGAAGATAACCATGGTTGCCATATTCATACCTTGAAAATGGAAGGTAATCACCCTATTGGAATATCAGACAACAATTGGCTTCTCATTGTTACATCAGAGACATACATCCTTTCAAAGTGTCCCGGCCAAGCAATGGAAAGGTCAACTATAACAGCTTCGTGTCTTTTATCGATGACACCTGGTTGTTCCGTTTACTTGGAGGACGGCACTACAATTCGGGCCCAAAATAATAACACAAAAAATATTACCCTCAAAAGTGATTTATCACCCATACATGTAGACTGCTGTATTCATGATGTAGAAAAATTAAAAGAACTTCAACTAGAACCAGTTAAAATTTCACAATTTCATTTCGGAGATGCCGATGCTCTCAGAGATGAACTTCAAGAATTCAAGGATAGAACAGAAGAATTATACAATACACCTTTCAAACACATGAAGAGAAACTTCTGGAAATACGCCCTCAGTTTCTGTGCTACAATTTTATTAACTTGTTGTTGTTGTTACTTGTGTTGTCCAAAGTGCGTGCGACTAGTGAACCCGTTAAGACCTGTTGCGTTGGTGAATCAAACAATAACCATTTGTTGCGAGTCAAAAATTAAAAATCGAAAGAAAACAGACAATTTTTCCATTAATGAAATAGAAGATCAAAACCATGTGGAGTTATCACCCTTACGAAAGAAAACTGATTCTGTATATTTGTTGTTTTATCTACATTGTTTTTCTGATTTTTATAAATTAAATTGTTAATGTATAAAAATTAACTAACAGGGGAGAAAATTGTTATATCTATAGTTTGTACACAATGTCTGCTCTTATCGCAACCCTGACCTACTATAAAAGCTCCCGAATCTGTGTACTCTGGTAGATTCCTTCGGACCGAGTACGCAACGTCCGATTGGATTAGTATATCTACTGTATGTAGCTCTGTACCTAATTTCTAATTTTTCTATTAAAATAAAGGTTTATGTTGGTTTTATTAAAGTACTAAAGTTTTCTTTTTAAAAACTTAAAATTTAAATTTGAATATATAACACTGCTTAAGTAGCACTTAGAACTTTGACATGTGACCAAGTGGATATAGCAGAATCAATTTTTCAGTATTTTCACTTGTAATATTTATTTTGTCTAAAAGGTTTGTGAAAACGTTTGCTATTGAATTCAAAAGTTCTACAACCATTTTCAGTTTATCTGAATAATAGTGAAAACAGCTTCAAAATCCATTGCGTACCTAGTTTAGATGATCTAAGGTTATATAGGGACAGAAAGCGGGAAACAACTTTGTTTTATGCTACGGAATAGGTAGTATATTATCTATAATAAGAATTTGACAAAATTCCCTTTCAATTACTTCGTTTAATTGTTTTTGGTCTAAACATATACGCGATACCATAGCATTTACCTATTCAGAAGATCCCTCTACTTTTTAATTATTTTCATTTTTTACAATTCCTCGATGCTTTCTTTTAATTTGTCCTTTAAAGGTAAGGCAACCTATCTTACTGGTTGTATTTTTAATACACCCTATACCCGAGAATACCTCTCGGTATATTTGGTTAGTTCATAATCAGTATTACTTATGTTATGATTAACAGAATCAATTCTTTACTAGATTTAAATCACAACTGGTTTTGTTTCTTAATCTACTACATAGAATTCGATGGTATAGAATTTATCATTAAATTTACATGTGTAATTACTTTACCTCGTACATTTAACATTTGCCCTGCGTATGATTTCAATTTTACAAAGTCGAGTAATACCTAATGCTTTCTTGCTTAACCTGTTTTAGATTCTAAAAGTTAATAAATTAACTATAGAACCCCTGTCATTTTTGAATTTAATATTTATATTATTAATATTTAAGTGTGTGTGTCACTGGTTTGATAAATTATCGTTTTTTGTCTTATTGACGCTACCTACAAAGAGAAATTCGTCTTTGTTTTCTAACCCCTCTATTGTATTTATAATTTTCGGTTCACATGGTTTGGCTTGAGCATCCCGCCGCGGGACCTCCCTGAAGTTTCTTCAGCGCTTTGATTTTAACAACCGTTTTTGCGTTTTCAATTTTCTGGCATTCCTTCCTAGATTTATCCATTACATGACAGATTTCTATTACTTTCTCCAAGGACACCAGATTTTTCTGTAGCAGCTTTTCCCTTACTTGGCTGTTTGTAACACCACAATGATTTAATTAAATCATTCATAAGGTCACCCAAATTGCACGTCATACCCCTTTCTTTAACTTGTGTTATAAATTGTTCCATGATTTCACCTGGCTGTTGATGGAAAAATGCGTACCTCTGATAGTTTTTATTCTCTTTAAGGAGGAAATTCCTTAAAAACTTTTATAAATTTATTTTTATCTTCTTGAGGAATAGGGAAAGGTCTGTATACGCGAAATGTTTCTTCTCCTGTATATTAAAGTAGCTGTGCGCATTATCTGGATCATCCTTTTCTATTACTTCACTTGCTACCAATAAAAATTCCGTGTATGCATTTGCATTTTTATATGAAGGTTTAATTTCGTCCTTTACATTAAGTTTACTCCCTCCGCGCCTACTATGACGTTACGGTTTCAACTGTTAGCCATCTTTGACAGCTGTTCTAGTCAGTAAACTTCTAGCGCTGCGCTACTTCCTCCCAAAGCTCCGCTCCTTCTGCGGGTATTCTTACTCCTAAGACCCTCTTCACTTGTTGCTGCCTGATCATATGATGCACCCCTACTACTGCATCTCGCTATACCTCATCCATACACTTGAGCCGTTGCCCCTTTGGGTGGTGCTCTATTACTAATACTTAGACAGACCCCATTTCTCTGCTGCTGCTGTTATCTAATTTTGAATTTTCCGCCTTCTCCGCTACAGTTCGCGTTCTCCTGTGTATAGTTTACCCTTCTGCCATCATATCCCTTTGCTACCACCTCCGTTATTGTGTTACTATTATTTATTGTTTTTGGTTAAAAAAACAACGGATGGATCGATCCAAGGCAAAATATTTAATAGATACAATGTATAGGTGTGTTTTAAACAAAACTCGTAATATGGTCATCCATAAGAATAGGAACATTTCGTAAGTAGGCACATAGGTATTTTTTATTTAATTAGATATAAAAAGTAGTCGTCGATACAGAGGTATACACTACGCAGTCATTAACTGCGACAGAACATTCATCTATCATTTGATATCAGCTGAAACCAGTGAAAGGCCGAGCGCGTCTTATGTTTGCATATGTGTACGTACTTTTTATATATAAGGTGTCCCAGATATAATAATTAATATTTATACCACAGATTCCTACTGACTTTTGGAACATAAAATGTTATAACACTTTTGACTTTTGAAACAAAATAAAAAATTATAAAATTATAACAGTTTTGATGTCGGCCCTGCACAATCGCAAACTAATTACGATTGCCAGCTGATCGTAGAAAAAATCATCTTCAGTAGGTCGGAGTCAGCTGCTTTTTGGGGTGATGTTATTGTTTATGTTTTGAATTAGGTTACGGATCAGCCGAAGAAAGTGCACTCGCGTTAAGGTCCATTAGATGACTGAAACATATTAGAAAAACTACGTACCTATCACAATCGAAAATCCTATGATCGAAGTGGACCTAATGTAGCCCATGACGTCGAGTATTATGGTATTTTAAAGGAAAAGAAATTTTAACAACCACGAAATAGTTAGAAGCGGTGCACAAACAACCCTCACCACCCAGCGTTTGGTAAAGGTTTGTAACATAACGTACTAGTGTACGAAAACAAATGTATATGTTATGGTTGTAAAAGTTGAGACAAGATGCAGACCTATTTTGACCATTCGCATGTGTTAAACGTTAGTTTTGCCTGGCAGGGCTCATTAACCCCACGTGGGGTAATACAAGGATGTGTTCTGAAGGACCAAGCTAAATATTGATATACCTCGCGTAATTACACTGCTGGAAGTGACTCGAAAAAACACACATAATGTTGTAGTTTCTAACAGGTTGTTCAGTTCGCTTTGGATTGTTGTGGAATTTAGTTGTTTGTTAGTCTTAGTTTATTTATTTAGTGGTCATTTCATAAAAGACTATTAAGATAAGGACAATTAGCAGTGTGATAGTGCATTGTAGTCGGGTTCTTATTCAACCGTCAGTTGGTGGTGAGTTACATTACCAATGCTTATCGTATAATTCGAAATATTCTCGGTGTCCGGGCCAAAATTCGCAGCAACTTGGTACGTCGCTGTCAGTGTTGCATTGAAGCGAATGGCGGACAATTTAAACATTTTTTTTATAAAAGGTACGCATTTCTTTTTCACTTTTATCTTTTTTTTACAAGGTGGAAGTGCATTCGGCTTCTTCCCGGTAGGTAGGTTCTTGTTACATCCACACTAGATCAGCTGAGCGACGTTAGTCGCCTAGATCCAGGTCCGTAATGAAACAAATTGTACGTTCAAATTTACAAAGACGATTTGCGAGCTCAATTGTCATTGGATTGAAAAATTGTATAACACTTTTTTGTTGTATTTTGTGTCAGGAAGCCAAGTTTTTTTTTTTAATTATTATAAATGGGACACCCTGTATATGCATATGCCAGGTTCCACTAGAAAGGGCGGACATACATACAATTAATCCAATATCGGAAAAGCTCTTTCTAACACTCTCCCTTTGATAGGTGTTACTGCTAGTAGGAAAGCTTATTTAACTATGCCTGCTATTTTGTAGATGGATATATTCTTCTCAGGATTAGTCCTTAGCCATTTGTTCTAATTGGCATTTTGCTATCACACAGTACTCCTGTAAGAGTACGCCATTTACTCCACCCACAGGTTGTCCGATGAGCTATATCCGCTTCAATGGTTCCATCCGCCGAGATAACGGAACCCAAGTACTTGAATGTGTTTACTCTAGGTAGAGCTGCGCCATCTAGCCTGACGTCCGCGTGCGCTGAGTTATCCGGATCGAAGTTAAAGACCATGTATTCTGTCTTAGTTCTACTGATGCGCAGCCCATTTGAAGTGCCTCCTTCCATTGCTCTAAATTGTCTTGTACATCTTGAAGGTTATCGGATATTAGTGCTACGTCGTCGGCATATAAAAGGTTCCACGGAGTGGGTTTTTGTATTTTTGCGGTAAGAAAATCCATCACGATGTTGAATATCAAAGGGCTCATGGCGCTTCCTTGATGAACACCCACTCTAATATCGAAGCTGTCTGATAGCCCAGCTGCACTTCGCACATGTGTCTGAATATCTTTATACATGTCTGCAATTAGTTTTATGTATATTTCTGGTACATTTTTTGCTCTCAGTGCCTGCCATATTATGGACCTTGGTACACGGTCGAAGGCTTTTTCGAGATCGATAAAGACTATCCATATGTTTTGCTTATTAACTTGGGCTTTTTCGATGATAGTACGTACCGCATGGATTGCATCAGTAGTTCCTTTACCAGCCACAAATCCAAACTGATTTTCTGTCAGTGATATGCTTTAGAAGACGCTCACTTAAAACCCTCTCCCATATTTTGAGAGTATGTGAGGTGAGCTTTATACCTCTGAAGTTTCCACATTCACGTACATCTCCTTTGTTTTTGTAAAATGGTACTAGTGTGCTTTTCCGTCATGAGTCGGGCATGGTTTCGCTTGTAATGATGTTGAACAAACTAGTAAGCCACACTTCACCGTCCTGTTTAAGGAGCTTCCAAAGTTCCACCGGAATGTCGTCTGGTCCGGTAGCTTTACGGTTCTTCATTTTGGAAATTGCTTTTCTGACTTCTGCTACGGAAACTTCATTCACTGGTCCTTGCGTCTTCGGTTGTTCTGATTCCGGTTGGCGTGGAAATTCTTCATTCAGTAGACTGCTGTAGTATTCATACCACCTCTTACATATTTCTTTATCAGTTGTTAACAACGTACCTTCCTTATTCTTTATGTATTTTGTAGCAATGAAATCTTTATTATTTGTATGTCTTTGCTTTGCTATTTTGTATATTTCGTTGTCGGTTGCCTCTTCCAAGCGCTTATATAGATCTTGGGCAGCTCTTTCGTTCTCTGTTGCGATTGTTCTTTTATAGAATTTTTTAGCCTCATTGTATTTTTCTTTATCTTCGTCAGACTTAGTTTCTTGCCAGGTCTTAAATAGGCGTTTCTTTTCGTCTACGCTGTTTTTGGTGCGATTGTTCCACCAGCGAGTTTCTTTTAGATTATGAAGGGCTCCTTTGCTGATTCCTAGCACTTTCTTGGCTGTTTTAAGACAAAATTCTTCAAAGTTTGACCATACAGTCGAGGGGGTGTCGTCTTGAGGTACACTTTTACCGAAATAGTCAGCAATATCATTCCGTAGGCTGCATCCCTTTTGTGAGTGAAGCTCATGCCATTTAATTTTTGCAACTTTAGGTTTCTTAATATTTATAAATCTACGTAGTTTCAAAGCTGCTAAGAGTAGTCGATGCTGCGACGTTAGAGGTTCGCCAGGGATAACCTTGCAATCTTTAATCTGTCTTAGGTTTCGCTTATCAGCTAGTATGTAGTCTATTTGTGTTTTAGTGTTTCCACTTTTATATGTAATTAAATGTTCATCCTTCTTTTTGAAAAAAGTGTGAATTCTAAAATTGTTTCTCCTTCCCTATTTAATCTTCCGAATCCATAGCCACCGTGCTGCCCCTCGAAACCACCCACATCTACGCCTACGTGCCGGTTAAGATCCCCACATACAAGTGTGTGTTCGGTTTTGGGTATGGTCATTTGGTGAGCTTGAAGGTCTTCCCAAAATTCAAGTTTGTCTGCTTCCGGGCAGTTAACCTGTGGTGCGTAAACAGAAATGATATTAAGACATGGTTGATTTTCTAGGGCAAGTTTAACAGCTATTATTCGATCGCTGATCCTTTTTATATCTACTACATTTTGGCTGAGATAGTGGTCTAATATAACTCCTACTCCATTTCTGGTGTTTTCCTTTCCATAATATATGAGTTTATATCTCTTCCCTATTTGCCGTGATTTTGCACCTTTCCATTTTGTTTCTTGAACGCAACATATATTTATGCGACGTCTTTCGAGAATAGCGCTGAGTTCAGCACTGCGTCCTGTCATCGTTCCAATGTTCCAAGTGGCTATACGAACTTCGGACATTGGAGCGGTGGCCTGTAGTTTCTTTTCGTCGCTTGGGGGGTACGCCCTAATATCATTCGCAGTTCTATCTTCTCCGTCGCTTGAGGGGGACGCCCTAGCTTTAGTGCTCTCTCTTTTCTTGTTTTGCCTCATTCCAGTATAGATATTGCCACCTGGCCTCAAGGTCGTAGTCTTCCTGAAAGACTTGAGCGCCGCCGTTGACCCATGCGGGGTTCTTCCGCCGCCTACTCTAATGAACCCTCCGACCTGCGAGCCCATCACAGCCGAGGACCTCTGCTCCAAGTACGACGAAGGAGCTCCGTGGCTGGGTTTGATAGCGGAGTTTTCTCTCCGACCTGTTGGTCCGCGGGAGGTATTTTATTTCCCTCCTACCCTCCAACCGTTGGTTGGCGAGCTTTTCCCCATCCGCCACCTGGGGACGCGCTCTCTAGGGGTCAGGTTCCCCCGAGAGTAAAGACAGATTCACCCGTCTTATAGAATTTATCGAGAGGGAGGTATAAAGCAAGTTGCGAATTTCGTTGGCGTTACAAGGTTTTAATTTAGATACTGGGCACGCATCTGATATTAAGCAATCTAAAACGTATAAATTTAATGGAAATATTCCGAGCGCGATGGGTTTATTAATGACCAAAGGAAAAGACAACACCTGTATATTTTTAGACGGCAAAGATCCCGAGAGTGAGGGTTGCAACAAAGCTAAACGAATGAATTTATCAGGTAAACAAGAGTGTGTGAAGAGAACTCGTTCGTGTTTTAAGTGCCTTAAAATCGGGCATGGTTTCAATACTCGTCGACACCACGTAAAATGTTCGCGATGTGAACGAAGACACGTGAATTTGATGTGTCCAGATGAGAAACCAAGAGAACACAGGGATGAAATTGCGAGCACAGACATAAAGAGTTGAATTGTGTTGCGAGCATTTCTAATAAAAAAATGGCAAATCTAATTCTAAGTAAATGGTTATTAGATATTAAATTTAAAATTACTAAAATATTGTCAAGCAATTCTTTTGGCATATTGAATTTGTTTACTACATAACTAAGATTTGGGTTGGATTTAGACTGTTTGAGTTTAATATTTTCGTCGAATGCAGTGTTTTCTGTACCATAAAAACGTGATTTACCTACCTTCTTTAAATCGTATAGGGAATAAAATCTCGTATTTGTAGTTTTTGTAAGCGAATTTGGAGACTGTGTGTGTTTTTCATTTTGGTATAGTCTTTCATCTTTTAAAAATATGTCGTAACATATTAATTCAGGAAAATTTATTCCAAAGACGTTAATTTGGTGAGTGAGTGATACAACCGCATCTTTGTTGAAACTGCTCTTTTTATAAATAACTATAATCACATGACTTTAACTTGAGTAGTCACCTCACAAGGTGGGAACCAGTGTCTCCAATATTTAAAAGCCACGTATGACGATGGTAGATGACAATTTGAAAGTGTTCACTATAAAGGTGGGGTCGAAAATGTTTGTTTGGTTGTCCAAACTACCATGAGCAATTTTTCAATTGTGGAGTACCGTGTTTCCGCCGAATTTAGAGTTCTATTGGAAGGCAAATCTTTCTCAAGTGGACCTTATATTAAAATTACACCAATAACACTGAGTAGAACCGGTAGTTGAAATGAATTGTCTTTCAAATCATGGGTACCTACCGCAATATTGGTTACTTTTACATTTTGAAGATATTGGGACCATGCGAATTTATTTTCATTCTTCAATAATATTATGAGAAGTTTTGCGATTTTTGCGCAGTTTGAAATAACTTTACGGTAGGAGCCAGTAAAGTTTGAAGATGGTTTTACATCTCGTGGTTTTGGTACCGGAAAATATGCTATCGCTTCAATCATTCTAGAGTTTAGTTTAATTCGCATTATCATTTGAATACATTTTTTAAGGGATTGTTGTGATCTTCAAGTGAGTTGTCGAAAATAACAATGTTGTCCAAATAAAGAAAGCATTGTTTTGGGGAATGATCATAAATGATTGTATTCATAGCCCGTTAGAAGGTTGACGGGGCATTCATTAGACCAAAAGGCATTCAAAGAAATTCAAAATGTCCCACATTTGTAGAATAGGCGGTAAGAACAAGTATTGAAATGATTGATGCTTTGTTAGATAGGGTAGTGTATGTGTATTTCATATTATAAAATGAAAATGAACTGGAATAATTAGGATCGAAATGTTGATCATCTAAAATTTTTACAATTTTTCCTCATTTTTACGATTGTCAATTTGTCCTAGAATTATAATTTCTAAAAAAAAATTGTTGTGAAAATTAATAATTTTGAGAAATGCTCAAAAAAAACATGTCTGATTTTAGTGATGACAGCGTCACAATATAAGAACAAAAAGAATTTTGCGAACTTGTGCTACCATGACGATGATTCCGGAGAGTACTTCTAATTGTAAGAATTTACTCTTTTAGACTACAATTCATTGTTTCGTGTGTCTACATATTATGTTGAATATATCTTTGTATAAATTGTTTTAGTCATATGTTCGTTGTTTCAAATTCGAGAACATACTCAAAATTTGTATTAATTTTTTTTTATTACCTCATTCACATACGTGGTTTGTGATTTCATACAATAATATTGCAGGCGTACCTACATACGTTTGATGAAATGCTAATTTTAATTTAAGTAAATTTGTTGTAAATATTACATCATTCAACTTTTTGTGGTACAGAGTTATGCAGCGTTATCGTATTATTTGCCGATTATATTCTGCTTATTGCAAATAAACTATTTTTATATACTTGATGAAGACATAAATAAAAAATATTAATCTTTGCCTTGTTCCATGCTAGTCGGTTTAAATCGTTTTTTATTTTTAATGGCAAATGGCAACTTGCTAAATTTTTTGAAATACATATTTTTACAACATTCATCCATCGATTAAAAAATATATATAATTTCGTGACATCTTTGTTTACCATTTTTCTTTCAATTTTTTCGTTTATTTACATAGTCCCTTTTTAATACCTATATCCTTCCCGTTTTTATTTTCAATGACACTCCACATCGCCTTGTCACAGTTTTCAATAGTAAATTGAAATAATTGTAGGTTTTTTCTTTATTTACCCGCAATCAGCATATATTCACGAACGTCCACAAACGTATATATATTCCCGGCGCCAGCATGCTGTTCGCGCGAAAGTACTTTTGAATGTCTATATTGCGCCTGTTTCCTATTCAGCAGATAACCTACAATGTGTCAATTTCTGGGTCGAGCTTTAAAAACCTTTTTAAGGGTAAAACCATATACCTAATACTACTATAGTGCTAGTCCCCGTAAGTGGCAGCGATGTCGAGCAAGAGAGAGAGAGCAACTACATACTTCTTACTCGTTTATACTTGATGCGTTATGCGCAAGCGTTACGACTGTAGTGGGAGAAGCCCTCATCTCTCAAAGCTTATAATGTAGAGTAGACAAGTTTTCGTATGCGTGGTAACTTCTCGGACATGCGCACAACGTTCAAAGTGTAAATGAGGGAGACAGACATATATGTCTGCACCGTTGGTTCGGCATCTTTTTCTAAACCCCTACTAGCAATATAGGAGTACTAAGAGTATGGGTAAAACGCTTTTCTTCTTATGCAACCCACTTCACTTCCATGTTTAAAATCAAGGCGCCAAATTACGATGTATGTAGCGCCCTGCTGCAACCTTTAACCAAACTATTTGACAAGTGACAGACATTACACCCCATCCGTGATGAAGATAATTGAACTTAATTGTCCGGCAAATTAGCATAGAAAAACAGGAGTGTAACCCTTCACACATATGGGTTGCATAGTAAAGCAAAGAAGTCAACTTAAATGTGCAGGTTTTTCTTAACAGCAGTGTTCGCAATTATTGATATAATTTATAATATCTTTTTTCAGTTCGGCCAATTGAAATATTCTTTTATTCTATTTATTGCTTCATTTATAATTTTATGATCAGAGGCCAGAGGGTCATGGTGCATTAAAGTAATTGTTGGAATATTTCAATCTCCTGGAAATTTATAAGTTACGTTTACTTATATTTCCTGATCGTGGAGCTTATTCCTCAAATAATTTATAGTATAGTACTTTAATTTTCCGATAAAAAAATCTTTTTTAGAAAAGATTTTCAAATGTATCGCGTATTGTATTAAATGTACTGATTGTACAAGTTTTTGGCAAGGATTTTTTAAAAGATGTTTTTAATTCAATTGGTTCATTTTATTCAGGATTGCGTGTGTCAAATAAAATGAAATTTTAAAACTGCTGTTGGGCGAGTGAATTAAAACATCGGTAAGTCCCGTTAATATATAATTTATTAATAAACAAACACGAGAAAGATGACAGCGACCTAATACATAAAACAAATTCATTGAACCCTTTTCAATACTCCTCCTCAATCAAGTTACTCTAAATTCAATAAGTAAGGTAGAAAATTATTAACAAAATTACATTTCAAAGAAAAAAAAACTATTACCAAAGGAGGATTTAAAATTGCAGCGTCAACTTTTCTTTTTTCTAAACACCCACTCGCTTTCGATTGCTCTCATTCGAGGAGGTAGAGTGGTAAAGTTTCAGGTTGGTTTTGCTTCAGAGAGTCGAATGCTGATATAACTGTTGCATGCCACTCAGATGCGTCTTCTCACCCCTCGATGTAGATGTAGGTTTGTGGTTTTTCTGTTTTCTTCTTCCCATTGGGTGACTTGACAGAAGTTCTCTCGATTTTCACAGTTGTTTCCTCAGAATGTCACAATTTCTTGCTTCTTATCCTCCTCCTCATTCAGCATTTCCTGAGACTGCTTATAAAATTCCGCTGAATAAGTTGAAGTATTGTGAGCGTCGGAGACGTCTCTTCCAGAGTAAGCTTAATTATCTTTACTTAACAGCAGTCTGCAGCCCTTGGTGCACTACCCGAACAGGATTGATTAATCAAGTACGCCGAGAGGACAGCTTCCGTACAGATCCCAGCAACGTACAGGAGCTTTTTCGAGTAAGATACGATTCATCCTCTCGGCCACTCCGTTTTTTTTGCGCCGAATGTTGAATTTTGTCGTAGTCCTTGACAAATTGGCGATAATAGCTGTATAGTTCGAGAAAAGATGGCAAATGTTTAGTATCGACTCTCTCACTCTCTCTTCAACATTCAACCGAAGGATTTCATTTAGTTTCCATTATATTTTTATCTATAATTGTAATGGCATTTCTTTTATAATTTACTTAACCAAATATTAATAATTTCAATCTCTTAGTCCTTATTAGAGATGTTTAAAAGATTTTTATTTTATCTTTAGCATCAAAATGTTTGACAAATTCTTCGAAAAGCTTCAAACTGTTTCCTTGCGGCTCCCTTGTCAATAAGTATTGCAGCGAGCACGAGTGTCTTTGTGTGCAATCGGAACGAAGCAGTTAAACAGTTCAAAGAAAAAAACTATCCGGATGTTTCCAGAAGGTTCCAGAAAGTAAACAACAGAGTATTTAATGGAAGAGACGATCGCCGAGAGAAGAAGAAATAAATTGACCGTTGCATAAGTGAATCCAGAAATAAATTGACAGTGATAGCAGTGAAATAAATAGCGCAGTAAATAGTGATATATCAACAGTAGTGTAAATAAATAATTCATAACCTAAGTTTACTAATAATTTAATAGTGTTTTTAAGTTCTTTAATAATCAGGGTAAGTAAATAGTTTTATTGTCGTTATCAGTCTAAGAAGTTAATTTTGTTAAACCCACGAACATTACAACTGGTGTCAGGTGTGGGGTTGAGTAAAAGACATTACAATGACAAAGAAGTTGTACGAATTGTAAGTAGCTGAGTTAAGAAGAGAATTGGAAGAAGGGGATGAAGCGACAAGTGGTAACACAGCGGAACTACAGTGGCGGCTCGTGGAGGCGTTAAAAAAGGATGGCCATGATCTTGAAACTTTCCTTTTCGAAGACGAATTGTCGCAAATGACGAAAAGTTTGGAAAGCAAATTAGAAGAAAACACTAAAAGTTTGGAAAATAAATTGGATGAAAAAAGTAAATGTTTGAAAATAAATTGGAAGAAAATAGTAAAAGTTTAGAAAATAAATTGGAAGAAAATAGTAAAAGTTTAGAAAATAAATTGGAAGAAAATAGTAAAAGTTTGAAACGTGAATTGGAGAATAAATGGGAACAAAAGAATATTCACGAAACAGAAGAGAAGATAAAAGTGCTGGAAGAATTGATTCTTAATGGAAATATAAAACCAATCGAAGGGGATGTTGGCGCATCTAGTACACTTAACGAAGCCAACCAAATAAGGCAAGGAAGCGGTATAGAGTCAAGAACACGACTAAAACCACCAACGTTTGACGGAAAGTCCTCATGGACCACACACCACAAGCAATTCGAGGTGGCTGCTAAGGCGAATAACTGGGCGCTTGAAGAAAAAGCCACTGCGTTGACCGTTGCGCTTCGTGGAGATGCATGTGACATTTTGAACAGCCTTTCCCCGGAAGAATTGGCGGATTATGAATAGTTAGTAAAACGGTTAGAGTTGCGATACGGCGAGGCTCATTTAACAGCGATGTATCTTATCCAACTGAAAACCCGTCAGCAGAAACCAACGGAATCCCTACAAGAATTCGAAGCCGATATTGCGAGACTGTCTCGACAGGCTTATCCTAATACTCCAGAAGAATTGATGGAGGCATTTACTGATGCACTTCGGGACAGTGACACTCAACAACGAATACGCCTTGGCCGACCTAAAACGCTAGCTGATGCATTGGTTCGTACATTGGAGTACGAAACTGTTAAACGGGCCTATAGCAAACAGGGAAGGGTTCGGCAACTGTGTGAAGAAACGGATTCGAATTTCTGCGAACTAGGTCATACGAGGAGGCAGTGTAGGAAAAGTACTCCGTCCCCGAGTACTCTACGTCAACAGCAGGTAAATTATGTTGAAATAAGTGGAGTAATTGACAGAGATTGTAGGAATCTAACCAGTGAGCAGAAATGCGAAGTGCAACATTTACTTTGTCAGAATGCCGACGTCTTTGAGACTGACAAGAATGTTAGGGAAAGGACCAATATCGTAAAACACAAGATCAATACCGGTAATGCGCAGTCTATTCGTCAAAAACCTAGGACGATTGCCCCTGGCCAAGAAGGAAGAAGCGGAGCGAATAATTCATGAAATGTAAGAGACTGGCATAATTGAGCCATCCTCAAGTTCATGGACATCACCGGTAGTATTGGTAAAGAAGAAAGATGGGACAGTTTTTATGTGGATTACCGACAACTCAACGATGTAACCAAGAAGGACAGTTATCCACTACCACGGATTGATGACATCTTGTATATGCTTTCTGGCTCGAAAATGTTTTCCACGCTCGATTTGAAGAGCGGATGCTGCTCGATCGGCACGGGCCTATGGCAGTTTACAATTATGCCTTTCGGGTTATGCAATGGCCCGGGGACGTTCGAAAGGTTGATGGAGAAAATCTTGAGTAATCAAATTGGAAAGACCTGCTTGGTATACTTGGATGACATCATAGTGATTGGAAGCACCTTTAATGAACACCTGTTGAATTTGCAAGCGGTTACATGAGGCTAATTTGAAACTCAGTCCAAAAAATGCCACCTTTTTCACGAAGAAGTTTCCTACTTGAGACATGTTGTATCAGCGAAGGGCGTGGCCGTGGATCCAGAGAAGATAAAGGCCGTGAAGTAATGGCTAGTGCCTGAAAATGTCCTCTACATAAGAAGCTTCTTGGGATTGTGCACGTATTATGGTTGCTATGTTTACGGATTCGCTAATATCGCGAAACCTTTGACACATTTAACCGAAAGTGACCGCAAATTTCATTGGAATTCGGATTGTCAAACGGCATTTGAGACTTTGAAGCAAGCTTTAATCACAGCCCCCGTATTGGTATATCCTCGGCCCAATGGAATGTTCATTTTTGACACCCACGCCAGCAGTGTGGGAATGGGAGCCGTTAATTTAGTTAAACCCACGAACATTACAGTATTTTAAGTAACATATCTATTACTTTTATTTTTATATAGGGTAAGTATCAATTATAGTTTTAATTTTATTTGTTAAAAAAGAAATTCATTAAATGGACTGGAATTTTTGGGGAATCGTTTTTTGGATCAGCAGTCCCCATTGTGCTTATGAGGTTAAAAATTTTTCGGATTGTTCTATCTCATCGTCATTTTAAATAATTTCAGTGTTTTATGGGATAACTTTTTGTTAGGAGAGTCAGAAAAACTGCACTTTGGTTTTGGTAAAGCGAATGTTGAATTCGTATTAGGTGTGTTTTCTATCGACGAAGATGGTTTAATAAATTCTGGCTTTGTTTTCTCTATGTAGGTATGATTTTACTTTATTTGAAATTTTAACTTTTATAATCGACAAATTTTTGATACTTCTCTCGTTCTTTTAATTGTTTGTTAGATTTATTAGTTTCATCCGCTTACATTAGAAACATACTCATCAATAATCCCAACTATAAAGAATAAAGGAAAATAAAAAAAAAGAAATTAAAAAGTAAACGACCTTGTCAAAACGATGGTTAAAATAAGTAGAAGTTGCACCTTCATGTGTCCAAGTAGAAAGCGTACAGACAGTGTCAGTTTTTGATGATTTCTTTAATCGCTGTCTCAGAACGAAATCCAATGAATAACACTGGCGAAAAAAACAATGAAACGTCTTACACTCCCCTTAGGCTTCCAACAGATAAAAGAATGTTCCTTTTTACACAAGATTAAGATTTTACATGATTTTTGCATTTACGCGAAAATCAGTTTTTATTTCTCATGGTTTTGTTATACGACGGAAAAATCAATCCTACCGACTGCGTCAATTCTGTTGCGGTGTATTTTTTAGTAGAACAGTTTTTATAAAAAACAGTTTTATATTAAATGCACAGAATGAATTTGTTACCCCCCTTCAACTTCTTAAGTAGTGATCTTCTGAAAATTGGAAATAGTGGTTTGTGTATGTTGAGTGTCAACGTTTTGTATCTATTGTTTTGTTATAGATTTTAGTTGAAATTTTGTAATTGGGATATTTAAAATAAGTTACTTTTACTTTATGACTATCTTATTTTGTTTACTTTACAAACAATTAATTTATTAGAGGTTTATAAGGTGTTTCTTAGGTACCTNTTGAGAAAAAACCAAAAAAACCCCAGTTAGTAATAAATTTTTGAGAATCATCAAACCGACATATTTTATCGTTGCTACCTCTGTTATCTGCCACAATCAAAGTTTCTTACAAGAAGTTGTTGGGCGTCTCATCAAAATGAAGCTACTGATGGAAAATTAGCTTGATAGTAGGGGAAAGTGGTCACCATTCGTACGCGAGGCACATTCGTACAGTTAGTATAACAGAAAAACTAAACGGCACACAAACACGTCTTTGCCTGTGTGCATAGACATACCAGCCGCCATGTTGCTAGCGGAGTGTCATGGCCGTCGCCGCACGGTGTATCGGCTGACAAGACGTAACGTGTTTTCGGGCGCAGTCAGTAATTTTTTTTCCTAAGTTTAATTCGCAATTATAAGTAGAATTGTTATGTTTTTGACAAAATGGTGATGATTAACTAATGTTAACATTGTTTATTTTGTGCTTTAATGGTCATATTACTCAAACTAAATTAGAATTTGTATAAAGTGGTATTTTAATTTTGTGGGTGTGCAGTGGAGTGCATTCGGACAGCCAAACAGGGGGCACATTCGTACATTCAAAAGAAAAAGAAAGCTAAGGAAATAGAGTGATGAAGATTCAGAGGATCCTGAAAGATCGCAATTTAGCTTGCGGGAGAGTTCAACATCTCCAATCGATTTCGAAATGGACGAAGAGACTGATGATCGATTATAAGAAATAGATATTTGTAAAACAATAATTTTCCGTTTTCCCAAATTTTTAGTTGTACTATCATTATTAGCAGTAATATTATTTTATAACATATCTTATTCGTATATCGGTGTTATTAATTGAATTATGACCTTTATTATGAAGATAAGTGGCCGGGCAGCCACGGATAGAGTTTGTCTTATTTGAGGCAGTATTGGTTTGACCAGGTCTGTCTACGGAACTGTTTTGCATATGCGGTATTCAAACACTTCTGTTTAGCACCTGTGTGGTGCGATAGTGTTGTTTTACCTGTGTGGTAATTTATGCATCTGTGTAAAGTCCCCGGCGTGCAAATCCCGTCCTCTTTGAGGGTGTGGTTCCTCCGGAGAAAGACATGTAGGTGAGGGGCCCTACATGCGCCCGGTTACATGATTTGGTGTTCTCTCACTAGCAGCTTCGATGGTGGATAGCGCTCCAGCGTAAGAATCTGGGATGCAACGCACAATTACATTTAGTTAACGAATATTTAATATTTTATAAATATAATTTTTATATGTGATAAGTCACTGGTTCTTAATTTAGTTATTAATTAAATTTATAAAGGTACAAGCTCTATGAGCTTATTGTTCCTTTCGCCATTAGTGTCTCCTCGCCTCAACTAAGCAAGCCTCCACCGCATCATTCATAAATAAACTGTAAATAATTAGAATTCGAGAATTAATCCCAGTATCATTTTCATTCGAATGCTAATAAGTGAGTATCGAAATCATCCGAGTATTTATATCACTAAAGCCTATGCCATATATCCCATATTACATAATAAAGCGTTATACTTCGCTGTAAGTGCATGTATATATATGTAATTTATAACGGTTATTTTTTTCCATTATGTATCCTAAATAACTGTAATTTTTCACCTTTTGTACTATTTTTCCTTTCCAACTTACGTATATCCTTCTTTTCTTTTCCCTTTCTACCTCTAGTCACCTTAAATTCTATGAACTTCCTGTTGTTAATATTCACCTGTGGTCTCTTCCTTCCCAAATGTCTTTCGAAAGCTAGCATCATCTTTCAAAATCCCATGGTTTTGTAGACGTTAGGGTAAAGTTAGGGTAAAATCATCCGCAAAAGATACTATCCAGATTTTTTTCTTCCCTGAACTATTCCCCCTTCCTTTTTTATCTCCTTCTCTAAATCGCCAGTAACTTAGCATACTACATGCAATCTCAAAATTGCTCAACAATAATATGCCAAGTGTCGAAAAACCGTTGCATAAACTCTGCGCCATTTGGTAAAGAATTCCGGTTGAAAATAGGTCTTATGACTTTTGAATGCAGTTTAATATTTCTATAACTTTAACTTTGTGGATTAATATTATTTTTCTTAACTAAGTTTTTCTTGTTTGATAGTAACTATGATTTTGTGGTTGTCGGAGGTGGAATTGTTGGAGTGGCAGCCGCACGGCAAATTTTACTTAAGAATCCTAAACTTAAAATTGCCGTTCTGGAAAAAGAAAACAAGTTAGCACAGCATCAAACAGGCCACAATAGTGGAGTTATTCATGCTGGCATTTATTACAAACCTGGCTCATTAAAAGCAAAGTTATGTGTTGAAGGGTTACATTTGTCTTATAAATATTGTGAAGAGAATAAAATTCCATTCAAAAAAGTTGGAAAGTTAATTGTAGCAACTAACAATATAGAAGTAGAAAGGCTTCTTGATTTGCAAGACAGAGGATTGAAAAACAATGTTCCGGGACTAGAACTATTAGAAAAAGATAGAATAAAAGAAGTTGAACCTAGCTGTGAAGGAGTCAAGGCCCTGTGGTCACCTGAAACTGGTATTGTTGATTGGGCTCTTGTAACTGAATTTTATGGAAAGGACGTAATGAAAATGAATGGCGATATAATATTAAAATTTAAGGTAAGTTTTTTCATTTGTTTTAATCTTTTAGAAAAGTCTAAAGGCTGTATAATTAATTATTCATTTATTCAATCTTTCACAAAAGTCTAAAGTCAATATAAAACATTTGTAATAACTCTTAATTGGTATAATGAAATTCTCGACAGTTGCACAATTATTTAACACTATACTCCGAAAGTTTATTTCACGATACACTCACATACAACTAATGGCACGCCGATTAGCAGGCAAACCTTGGTAGTCTAGTTCACAAGTTCAAAATAATGTTAATTTCTTATACCGATCGTAAAACTATAAGCGAGGGCTCCTTGTATGACAGTACGAAGTGGTGCTTAGAAAAAAGTTTTAAATTAGTACATAAACAATAGTAAAAGTATTACAAACGAATACAAACGAAATATTAACGAAACTAAAAATTTAAAACAAACCGTTAAAGATGTTTTTTACCGATTTTTCATTAATGAGCCCAATGTTTATTAACAATTTATTTATTTTAGTTCTAATACATTATTTAAAGTCGGATAATTAATAAATAAGTTACTAATATTATTTATTAAAATTAAATTAGTTACTAAAATATACTCAAACTGCCTGCTCTGGTCCGTTGTTGTTCTGAGTGGGGTAGCAAACCAAGCGATCGTGTTTTCATACAGGACAAGAGCTACACTTGTGGCTTCCTGATTAAGTAACGAGACAGTTTCCAGCCATCTTGTGTAGCGGTCTATCACTGTAAGGTAATATTGATGCCCTCCTGACGGTGGCATAATGATGATATCAAGATGGATATGTTCAAACATTTCCGATGGTAATGAGAATGTTTCCGTTTTCCCAGTTTAACAGTTGCGTTCGCTCCTAGATGCGATAAACGATGAACCGAGTTAAATGCAATTTTGCTTAATTTTAGAGGAATGAATGGACGAACGGTAGCAGTTGAAACGTCGGAAAAAAATCAACGTATCCGTTTCAGGAATTTGATTACGTTTCACGGAGTATCGGTCGACACGCGTTAGCGCATTCAGGGCACGATAATCACCACACGGGCGCCACTCGGCGTCGCCCGATGTATAACCGGGATAGCTGCGCGGGTTTACGCATTTCCTAGCGTTTGACGCCAAACCGATCGCGAAGTCGAAGAAAGCGAAATTGAGGGTGAAGGTCTACGGGAACGACGGGGCTGCACTGTTAAGCTTAATATTTCTTGCAGCGCCGATATCTTCTTCTCCAGGAGACCAAAGCGGTTGTTAATGGCAGATTCGATAGGTGCCATAAGCTTCTATAGAGGAAACGGCAATTTCGGCTCTTATCCAACGTGAGGTCTTTATGTCCCACTACTAGAATCGCTTGGACATATTTTGACAAACGACTTACCTAAAGTGTTTGAAGTACATCTTCGGGAACTCATTTTCAGCGAGATTCCGTAGGTGCCGTAAAAATTGCGTAAGTTTTCGGTCACCCAAGGGTTCATCATCTAGTAGTCTTCGCGTGTTGTGTTCGCGCGACAAACCCATTGGTTTAATTAATTCGGTTTTTAAAATTTCATACGATAATTCGTTTGGCGGTTTTAGTATAATGTCGTACACTTCTACTGCGTAGTTTTGGTCCAAACCACTCACCAGAAACTCGAATGAAGCAGCGAAACTACTTTAAAGTATCGAAAACCATAGTTCCGGATCTGCTGGTATAAATTGTGGCACTTTAACCGTTACACGATCGATGGAAGTGTCTGTCTGTGCGGTATCACTATGTCCAGTAGCCATGGTTAATTGTAGTTGCTCTAATTATTTTGTACACTTAAACACTATAAAAGTTGTTAAACTAACGGACGTTCCGAAAAAAAACTTACTTGCGTTTTCCGGTCGGGTTCACCAATTTGTGGGTGATAACGAACGATAAAGAAAACTCTTCATTGAAGAGAAAGATAGAGAATTTATTTACAGAATTGAAGATGAGTAAAAACGAAAAGAGAAATGTCTGTAGATTTTAATATAAGGAATGGCTTAGATAGACTGGTTTTTGAGGGTGCAAGAATTATGTAGCGAAGTGAAAAGTGAATTTGCACATGTGTTCAGCAGTATAGCTCTTGAACCAAGGAACCGTCAACTTTCGTTTCCAGAAATTTGTGTCGATCGGTTTTTGTTAGTATGAAATAGGATATTTTATGTGGGATAGGTAAGCTCGAAAGGCAGGAAGTCAGATACAGAAAAGAAACTGTTAATATGCTATTAGTAGAAAGACAGTTTGTTGGAATATTTACAAGTTGAAGAAATACAGAATTTATATATACATAGTATTACATATTATTTACAATGGTTATACATGTACAAAACAATTAAAATAATTAAATACATAGTAAAATAGACGAGGGTCGCCACAGTAATAAAACACTAGACATTTCCGTATCACCCATTTTTATTGCTTCTCTAGTATATTGTTGGATGACTTGATTACCAACAATAATTAGATGTCCTTGACGGTGTTACGTCTGACACCAGGGCAATTTTATTGAGACTCTGGACTCTTATTGGAATGTGTAGCGTAGTTACTCTTGATGATTAATCATAGGTTGCAAGATTCGCATTTCCACTTAAAGGGAAAATGGATCTTTAGTGTCGATCGATTAATGAATTGTCTCACCTCGATAGTAAGCACTTAATCCTAATGGGTTTCACTTTCACACAATTATTATTTGAGAATATCTGTTCACTGACTAATGATCGTAGTCACCTCGAAATGAACTATTAACGCTTTCAACTAACGAATATCTAACATTTAACTAATTAAATCGCCTTGTACTACGATTATTGAGTATCAACTTACAATCTTAACATTCAGCTAAGAACAGAAAATAGGCTGACCTTTACTGAAAAACTTTTAAACTTTTGGATGTTTAATTCCCACCAGTCACTGATGCAGGTAGGGTGGAAGGCCCTCATCAGCCTCCTTTCAGGAATCGTGAAAATGTATGGATGGTGGTTCGGGTGGGAAAGACGAAGCGGACGACATAAAGACAGAAGAGAGAGAATAAAAGATTATATGTGGAATATTACTGTCCCAGCATTTACCTAAGTGATCCAAGGAAGCAACAGAAAAACTTGGACCGAGGCAGACAGTCCGGAATAGAACCAGCATCCTCCCAAATGCTGAAAAATAGTCTAAACCTCTAGGCCATGACTCTCGGTACTTTTACTGAGCGATCATCCCCTTTTTTATACAAACTCTCATCTATACAATAATGGGGGGTGGCAATTAGTATGAAAGGGTTGATTTATCCCAACATATTTCATAGATTTTAATCATACAACAATAGGTTACATAATTTGCTATTTCTTCTTTGATGGCAAATATTCGTGTTGTTCATTTTACGTTTCCTGGAATTCCTTTGTTTTTGCACTTTCTCTATGAACTTTCCAAACTGCTTTAATGACACTTGAAAGGCTTCGTCGTCCAGTTCATTCATTAAAGTTATTAGTATATTTAATTATATTTCGCGGTCTTGATGCATTTCACTGTTCTTATTCTTCCGATTTACATTTTGTGGCATGTTGTAATTGTGGAGTCGTGTTCTTGTAATAACTTGGTGATATCTCCTGAAACAAAGTTATTGTATTTAACGTTGTTATAGATATATACCAAATACACATGCTTACATATGGTACCTTTTACTGAATACTGTTGACATTCACACTTACATACATACATGACTACAAATTTGGTAATCCTACAGAATTCTTGACAGCGATGTATACGTTCGATTGTTTTTATTTTTGCACTAAATTATCGTAATATTAAAATTACTGTGTAATCCATATTTGAGTGTAGTCACTTCAGTATGGTCGAACGTTTGAATAATACAGGCAGGCGCGGCAGATAATATGGGTGCGGTGGGTAGTTGTAACCATAAAAAAAATTCCGAGTGGGTATTTTACATACCCAGAATTTTAGGTCATTTTATAATTACGTACATGAATCATGAATATTATTGAATTTTTATGCCCTATATGGGCAGTTGGTATAGGAAAGACTGCTCTGTCATTACAGTGCCTATATTTTCTCTTTCCTCGGTGATACCTTGTATATGCAGCGCATGCTTGAGAAAAATCTTTAAATTATAACAGCAGTAGGCAACTAAGCACACAAAAGATACGGGGGCTCGAAGGATAAAGAACACGAGATACTTTAGCTGTTTCACTTTGTCGAAACAGCTTCCACTTATAGACACTGATGATGTAGGAGTATGACAGATAATCGACAAATTTTTGATACTTCTCTCGTTCTTTTAATTGTTTGTTAGATTTATTAGTTTCATCCGCTTACATTAGAAACATACTCATCAATANATGCTTGAGAAAAATCTTTAAATTATAACAGCAGTAGGCAACTAAGCACACAAAAGATACGGGGGCTCGAAGGATAAAGAACACGAGATACTTTAGCTGTTTCACTTTGTCGAAACAGCTTCCACTTATAGACACTGATGATGTAGGAGTATGACAGATACGGTTTGTATGCGTATTATATTTATTTTTTTTTAAATATTTTATGTATAAGTATTTCTTTTAAATTAGCCGTTTATAATTAATTTACAATTTTACCTTTATACTTATTATTTGATATAGTTTATCCAAACAAATTAGTGTGCACTTTGTTTCTGTTTTTTTGGTTTCTTAATAAAGTGAGCCTTAATGCGGTTGCCTTTAAGACTAACGAAGCGTCCCTCAAAAACAACAATCAACTTTGTAGAGTTCTAACTTTAACACCCTTACTCGGTTCTCAACTGATCCTGATGTAATGTATGTATGTTATATGCTCAAATTAAGGAAAAGTCTTGTTAAAAAAAAAATATTGAGCAAAGCTACAATACACACACGGTGTAAGACCTAGTCTACAGCTAGAGTGAAGCATGTTTATTATAACAAAGTTTATGTATGGTAAAATAAGCAAGGCTAAGCAAAATGTCTTATTATTATGTTTTATCCCTATATTACGTATTTAACATGTATATATTGGAAATTTCAAATAAATAAAAGAGTGAACAATATCAGTTATAAATAACTATCGTATTTGGTAATTTTGAAAAAATGTAAATAGTGTAGGAAATGAAAACTTTTTTAATAAACATTAAAAATTAATGTGAAATCAACTGAATTTCATCCCACCACTACAGATTACCTCAAGTTTATGAGGAAAAGCTTGTTGATGCTGTCACAGCCTCCTCGGAAATCGACCCGGACCCTTGACTTTTCCTCATTAACTTGAAGGAATCTATGGTGCGAAGAAAGTAAGTTGATTTCACATTAATGTTTGATGATTATTAAAATATTGATCGCTACTAAAAATTAAAAAATTTCTTAAGTTTAATTAATTTATCCCTTAATGTATTAAAAAATTGCTTCAAATAGCCAAATTAAATGTTGGTGAAAAGATTTAGATAATGTATGTCTAACACCTAATGTATTTTGTGATGAAAGATTTTGTTAATAAATTTAAATTAAATTAAACAAAACAAATTAAAATGTTTCAAAATTCAATTGTATTTAAAAATATCTACCAATTATTTCTCACTACTAGTCGAGTTGCTATGTAACGAACCTATCCTGGTATGTTTGTGTGTTTAAAGAAGTTTCACTTCAGTAGCGTGTTGTATAATTACACGTTCTATTTTTTTTTATAACTGTGTTAATATTAGTTAAATTGTACATTGAATAATCGGTAGTGTCTGCTCATAAGTAAACTGTTGGTCACTTTAGTACTGTACCCTAGGCGTTCATTTGAAAGTACTAACACGGTTTATGTTTCTTTGATCTGCAGTCAAATTGTTCCAACCTCTACTTATTCGAGTCACAACAGCGTTAAGTGTGTAAATATTTTCAGGTAATCAAACACCTTCTCTCACTATTACTACTTTTATTTAATTATTGTCTTTCTAATTGACATTACTTTTATTAATTCGCCATAATTTCAACACTATATTGCACATTTCGTCATTTTTTTTACTTCTATTTATACAGGGTGTCCCATTTATAATAATTAAAAAAAAAACATGACTTCCTGACACAAACTACAAAAAAAAAGTGTTACACAATTTTTCAATCCAGTGACAATTGAGCTCGCAAACCGGCTTTGTAAATTTGAACATATAATTTGTTTCATTACGGGCCTGGATCTAGGCGACTAACTTCGCTCAGCTGATCTAGTGTGGATGTAACAAGTACCTACCGCGAATGCACTTCCACCTTGTAAAAAAAAGTAAAAGTGAAAAAGAAAAGCGTACCTTTTATAAAAAATGTTGAAATTGTCCGCCATTCGCTTCAATACAACACTGACAGCGGCGTACCCAGTTGCTGCGAATTTTGGCCCAGATACCAGGATACCAGATACAGAATTATAAGTGACTAAAAAAAAAGTATTTATAATTTTTCTGATATTTACAATTTTTGTTTGCACAATAGTCTTATTATTGACTCTCGTTATTGACGACTGCGTGGTTTGTTGATATTGTCAGCAAGTGATATTGTTTTAATGGTATCAAAGAAGTTTACATTGGCTTTAAAAAACTTAAAATCGGATGAACATAAACAACTACGATTAACTTTCTAGATATATTTTTAAATTTGCAATATGTGGTAACAAAAATGTTTAAAAACCTATACAAAGTGGTGTTCACTTATCAACCCAAACAATTCTCGATATACAAAAGTTTTTTTTTGACAGAAGAAATTTGTATTTTTGTTAACTAAATGATTCACACAGGATTGTTTAGAAATTGTACATTCTCGGCTCAGATCTGTTCAAGTAATACCGAATACTCTTCGGTTTAAACAAACTTTAAAACTGATTACAATTTCTCAATACCTCAGAAACGTTTCGTCATCCAATTATTTGGAATACTATAGAGAATTTTTATTAGATTTTGGCGATGTATAATATTGCAGGTTACATTTTATCAAGAATCAAAAATAATGTCAAAAGGTAATTGTGACATTTTTTTAATTCATAGGGAAGTAAAAACTGAAATAAAGAATTGTTTACAAAATTAGTGACTTTAAAAAAGGAACTGCTTATTTTATGCGAATGCAGAAATAGGTGACAACAGCAACACCGACGACACGTAGGGGAAAGTGGTCACCATTCGTACGCGAGGCACATTCGTACAGTTAGTATAACAGAAAAATTAAACGGCACACAAAGACGCCTTTGCATGTGTGCATAGACATACCAGCCGCCATGTTGCTAGCAGTGTCATGCCGGTCGCAGCACGGTGTATCGGCTGACAAGACGTAACGTGTTTTCGGGCGCGGTCAGTTTAATTCGCAATTATAAGTAGAATTGTTATATTTTTGACAAAATGGTGACGATTAAGTAATGTTAACATTGTTTATTTTGAGCTTTAATGGTCATATTACTCAAACTAAATTAGAATTTGTATAAAGTGGTATTTTAATTTTGTGGGTGTGCAGTGGGGTACATTCGGACAGCCAAACAGGGGTCACTTTCGTACATTCAAAAGAAAAAGAAAGCTAAGGAAATAGAGTGATGAAGATTCAGAGGATCCTGAAAGATCGCAATTTAGCTTGCGGGAGAGTTCAACATCTCCAATCGATTTCGAAATGGACGAAGAGACTGATGATCGTAGCATCAATGATAATTTAGATGTGACACCAGAGAAAATCAAAGATAATCGTTTTGTTTTGGTAAAGTTCGGAAGAAACCGGGATCATCATGGTTATTCTTTTTCCCTGATATAGAAGACATACGCACTCTGTATATCAGCGATGTCGCCATGATCCTCCCTGATCCACAACCACGAGCGGGCTGTACAGCTAGAATGGCTAGACTTTTTACTTTTGCAGTTAATTTAAATAATTATAATGTGCAATAACTTCCAAAGTAACAACCAAATGTATGATTACCTACTTTAAGTTTAAATTGTCAAAGACTGTACAACAACCTCATAGAAAATGATTGTAAAGATCTCATTTAGACTGATTGTAAAGCTTAGAATTATCAAAAAGTAAACTAAGGATGAACGATTGATTTTTTGTTATTTTTCTAAAGAAAGATTTATCGACTATG
>NW_020438967.1:283034-310494 GCF_000699045.2 Agrilus planipennis | reverse complement strand
TTTGTGGCGATATTGTCTTGTGTTTGTGTAAAGTTAAATTTGGTGTGTATGTATATATGTTTATTTTGTAAATGTCTTTGTGTATTGTTATCATTGTAAATTTCATTGTGTTATATTATTGTTGTGTAAATATTTCTATTTCTATACTTACGCTTTACCTGCTCTGTATCTATTCTTCTCTTAAACGACTATTTAATTGCCTTCGTACTTTCCTATAATCTCTTAATAACATTTCAACCCAGTATACTAACTGCATGACATCTATAATCCTTACTTTTCTTAATTGCTATTTTATGATGGGTCTCTTCGGTTATTTGGGTTCAAACTTAACTTCTCAGTATTTCTTCTAAACGTCATTTCCAGATTTCACTAGTAACTTATTGGTTCCCTACCTTAGTTTAACCTCTTATATATCCTCCCTTATCTTTGTTTCTAACAATTAACTCCTCCTTTTAAGTCTTGCTAATACCTAGTTTTCAAGAGTACAGTTAGTTCCTCTGCAGTTCTACAACTATAAACTAGATCTAAAATCAACCTGTCAACCTGAGCGAATATTTTATGAAAGTATATCTTATAGTTAATTGTGCGTTTTATTAAATAACACTTCTCATTAACAAACGCCAAACAACCTATATCGTTGTATTCAGGAGAATCTTCCGTATAAAACTGCATAGAAAAATTTAATCCGAATAATTTTTCCCACTCACCCGGGCATATTGCCTGGACTATTAGTAGCTATTTGTTCTTTTATCGTTGTAACCTTGATGTATTTAATCAGTCGATGGTAGGTCAATTTGCCCTTGTTAATGCAACAATTAAATTGCACAGTAATCGCAAGATACACATCTTACATTAGCGCGTCGTGAGTGTCGCCTCCCGAACCATCTAAGAAGATACACAACTTGATATTCAGATAAGACAACCCCAAGGTAGTGTACGCGAAATGGTACGCAATGTTGATTTCTCTCGTGGGACAATGTGACAAATACTAAAGGGGCAATTGCTGCATCCTTATCATTTACTATACAGCAAATACAAGCCTTGCAGGAAACTGATTTTTCAGCTGCAAGTGGAATTATATTAGTGGCTTCGACAAGAAAGTACTGCAGAGCCTAATTGATTTCAAAGAGTGTTGTTTACGGAAAAATGTTGTTTCACGAAATGGTGTATAGTCGAACCTTTTTGCTCGATTCAGAAATAATTCTGATGCATCGTCAAAAGCGGGACTCAAATTTATTCACATGCTGATGTATAATTTAAATAGTGCTGCATACTACAAAGAATGAACAAATGTTGTCATTAATTCATTTATACCGTAATAGGTCATTATGTGTAGATATTCATTTTAGCCGATAGAAAAGCGCTATTTTTGGCGTTCTCAAACGTTGTAGCTCATGAGTCCTTTTCTCAATTTGATGCATTAGTACAGACCTAGGTTGCCGGTTCACGCCCCGGACCTACTTTGGATTTTAGCTTAATATCTTTTCAAAAAATATTTGTCTTTTAATCACGCTGCTGTACTCACCATGCAAATTCTTATTGCGTCTAGTTGATACCCTCCTGAGCTTGCTATTTGTTTCAAAAACACCCGACGGGAACGAAATCCAAAATGTTAGAAATATGGATATCCCAACTGCTGGAATTGTGAATAACAGGTCACCTAGCAAGACACGACTTTCCGGCGGAAATAAACGGCAGTCGAAAGACTAAAATCAGTCAGCTATATGGGGAGTAAGTTGGCTCACCCTAACCAAGCCCTATATTGTCATGTTAAAACTACATATTTCATTACCTAAAAAGAGAGGCGCGGATAGGTGCGAAACATTTAGAACAATTAGCATAACTTCCCATGCGTCAAAAATCTTAACTAGAATTGCACAGAGGAGGAGGGAAAAAAAGGCAGAAGAACTATAAGAGGAAGATCAATTTGGGTTTAGAAGAAATAGAGGAACGCAGGAGGCCACTCTAACTTTACGGGTAACAATAGAGAAACCGATAGAAAAAGGTAAGAGTGCGTACATAGGATTTAGAAAAAGCTTTTGACAATGTTAAATGGGATAAGATGTTAAATATATGGGTCATTGTCAAATTTTGCGCAGGTAAATTTAACTTAATATCATATTTTTTTTGAAAAAAATATATGTTTAGATTTTACTTTTTTCTATGTCCGTGTCCGTTAAAACAACTGCATTATCATCTATTATAGCTGGTCGCGATGTTCAACCAATAATTTAAGATTTATTCCACATTTAATGGATCAGGGTGTAAAAAAAATACAACTTTGTTACCAATTAGTTTTACCTTTTATTATGAAATTAAACAAGTCAGTAGCAAATATTTTGGTATTCATATTAAACAGTCTTATATCTTTTACATATAATTAGAATCATAACAGTCTTTTGTTAAGTTTAACAATCATTAATCTAAACTCTTAAACAACTCTGTTACTTATTGAATATTAAAATACCTTAAATTCTACTTAAGTCCTCCAAATATCTATATATTAACAGCTAACTGGAACATAATACTGTATAATATCATAAATTAGTAACAGAGTTGCGTAGTAACAGAGTGGTAAATTTTACATTCCATTATACACAAGTCAAAAAATAAAGCGTAAAGTAAAATATTTCGTTCACATTTAACACATTTACCCCTCAGACAATAAACTGAACGTAAACTAATGAAAAAATATTCATTTACTTATGTGAATAGGTAGGTAACAAGGTGGACGGGCAATTTAAACACGCAGCACGTTCAACACCTTGCGGTCGACTGTCGAGCGACATACCCCTCCCCCCAACCTAACGAACTCCCACGACGAATGCAGACATTTCGCCCAAAATAAAACAGTGTCCAAAACAGCGCCATCTTCATTTTGAGTCGTGAATTAGTTAGTAACATAGTGAACCAGCCGGTTCCAGATAGTATGTGGGACAATGTTTAGAAAATTATTTAAAAACTAAATTTTAATACTGACTGATTTTAAAACATTTTATTGAATATTTATAATACTCTGTTTACGATTATAATTTATATTAAGAGGGTTACTATAGTAGAAAATGCATTTATATGATGCTTATTGTAACGGAATGCTACATGGGACAGGTACAATTTGTAAGGAAAACCTTTCTGTTACCACTAATGACCATTTTGTTAATTGAAAAAAATTGAAAAATATCGAAACTTGAGTCTTTATTCCAATAATGGATGTTCGCTATAGCGATGTATTTTGTATTTGATATATAATTCGTTAAGGATTTTGACATTATTAATAACAAAAAAATAAATAATGTTGAGGGACTCGTTTACCTGCGCAAAATTTGACAATGACCCATATTTAAAAAGTAGGGATGAATTACAAAGATAGAAGAGTGATACTTAGTTTGTATAAAAAGCAACAGGCATTTATAGAGCTGGGGCTGCAACGTAGAGAAGTAAATATTAGGAAGGATGTAAGACAAGGATGCACATTGTCACCGCTACTTTTTAATCTACACATAGAAGACGCGGTCAACATCATTAAAGACAGTATAACTGTAGGAATAGATATACAGGGGCCAAATATTAGTACGCTTAGATTTGCAGATGATATAGCAGTATTAGCATCTAGCAAGGAGGAGTTAGAGATAGTTTTAAATAAAATGGATGCGGTACTGACAAAACAGTACTGTATGAAAATAAATAAAAGTAAAACAAAAATACTGGTATGCATGGGAAAAAATGTAGGGAAAGAGCGAATATAAAGATAGGAGACGAAAAATTAGAAGAAATGGCCAGTTTTAGGTATCTAGAAAGTCAGATAACTCAGGACGGAAGGAGTAGTAGAGATATAAAGCAGAGGATAGCGCAGCGTCGAGTAGCCTTCAATAAAGCCATTTTTATGCTCGCGAACGGTTAATTTAGAAATTCGAAAAAGGTTGTTAAAGGTGTTCGGGTGCGAAACATGGACGGTGGGCGCGGCGGAAAAGAAAAGGTTAGAAATTAGCAAATAGTTAAAGGTGTGGATGTTCCAGTTTTAGAAAAATGTGTGAAGATTAGCTCAGAATAGGGAAGAGTGGAAGTGCGTGCCCACCAGTCTTAGGACTGACGACCTTATGATGATGATGAATCCTGTTGAGTATGTCGACTTCATTAGTTTACCTTTGTTTGAATTAAGTAAACTTATTAAGTTTAATTTTATATTAAAAGTAGTTTAAAACATTTACGAATCTGGCCTATTAGTTTACACCTTAACTAAGTTTAATAGAATGTCTCTAGTTAAATGTAAGGACTGGAATAGTCTCAGTAAGTATTGAATATAAATCATTGTCACAAAACAGCTTCTTCTGTACATATCTGTTATCTCGCTGTTTTATGATCTTTTTGTTAATCTTAATTGTAATGCTTTACCAAAGAATACATTTATTACTTAATTTTATGAGTATCTTTGCTAAAATTTATGTCTAGACTAAAGGGTTAATTAATATAGGAAGAAAAAGGAACACATTATTTCCTATCTCAGAGGGAACGATAAATTATATCTAATAATAAAAAAAAATAAACAATGATGTAGAGTTTAAAAAGGGTTAGATGAATTATCAACATGTTAGTACTGTAATGTTCGTGGGTTTAACAAAATTAACTTCTAATGCTGATAACGACAAAAACTATTTATTTACACTAATTATTGAAGAATTAGTGGTTATGGGTTATGAATTATTCTATTTATTCACACTACTGTTGATTTATAACTATTTACTGCGGTATGTATTTCACTTCTATCACTGTCACTTTATTTCTGGATTCACTTCTGCAACGGCCAATTTATTTCTTCTCCTCTCGGCTATCGTCTCTTCCTTTAAATACTCTTTTGTTTACTTACTGGGACCTTCTGGAAACATCCGGATAGTTTATCTTCTCCCTGAACAGCCCAACCGCTTTTCCAAAACGCAGGTACGACTCACACATTTACAAATACACTCGTGCTCGCTACAATACCTTTTGTTGTCAGCATCCTTACCTAAAAAGGGATGAACTCATAACTTAAGAGCGAAAGACAATAAAAAGTTTGGGAGGCTATCCGTGCATTAAGAAGATAAAGAATAAAATATGTATTTTAGACCAGACAAAAGTTAATACAGCATATACTATGTTTTAGCCAGAAAATAGTTGCATATGATGATGGATAAGATATAAGGCTTAATATTACTACGATAAGTATCGTCTATAATCTATATACGAGGTGGATCCTATCAAACTTCCCCGAAGATAAGTCCTTAATATTACTTTATTTAAATAAACGATACATATCAATTCACTTCGTATTCCTAACTTAATCTAATTAATATTATTGCTTTTACAAATTAGAAATGATTTATACGAGACCGTAACGATAACAGTAGTACAAAACGTGTTAGTGTATGGTATTCTCCAATTTTCTCTTTTCAAGGGGTTTATATACCCTCAGTGGACTTGGAGCGAGTTGTAAGAATTTTCCAAAAGGCTATACGCGGCCTTACTTCGAAGAAGTAGTCATAAATATGTCTTTGACTGAAGAAACTTTTTTTAAGTTCTTTGCTTACTTCTGAAAAGGGTTGTGAAATTTAAACTGAATCAAGGTAATAAAGTGTCTATACATCCTTTGTGTACATACTGCGTGTCTATATTAATCCTGACAAAAACACGTATTTGTAAAGATTTATTTTAACTTATCATTTGTATCTATTAGAATACTACAAAAAAATTAGAAATGCAATCACAGTACGCTTAACATTCGTTTTATTGTTGGGATTAACATTGTTCTGCAGCTGGTCAATGCAGTTTGAAGAATTACTTGCTCAATAATGAACAACAAATGTAAGGATACTGTTGTTGTATTGTTCTTGAAATTGGATAATTTATAGTTAAGTGCAACAGGTTCTTTCTTTTGTCCCAGAAAATACATTTGATTTCTACACATTTTTGTGGAGTAATAACTAGGCCATACGTTTTCTATTTGTCTTTGTAATAATTTCTGGGCACAATGTATTTTAATTTGCAGTAGTAAATAATATTTCTAATAAAAAGGTAAAAATTTCCTCTTCAAATTCCATGTCTATGTATATACTTTTACAACTACACTTTTTTTCAAATTGTTATTTACAGGTTAATGGATTTAAAGAAAATAACGATCCTAACTATCCAGTATTAATTACATCTGCAGATAATCGCCAAGTTGCTACCAAATACGCCCTGACATGTGCTGGTCTTTACTCAGATCATGTAGCAAAAATGTCTGGATGTTCTCCAGATCCAATGATATGCCCCTTTAGAGGCGAATATTTACTATTGACTAAGTCAAAAGCTAATCTTGTGAAGGGCAATATTTACCCAGTGCCTGATCCTAAGTTTCCATTTTTAGGTGTACATTTTACTCCAAGAATGAATGGTGACATGTGGTTAGGACCAAATGCTGTACTTGCATTTAAAAGAGAAGGTTATAAGTAAGTATGTAATTAATTTCGAATATCATTATTATAACGACCGATTAACTCGACAATAATTTTAAAAGCTTATAATTTTTTCTCCCATGATTGGATAATTAAAAAACAATAATAATTTAAATTTTGAAGTAAAACAAAGTAGTAAGTTTTACATTTCCAGTACACCTTTTATTTTATAAACACGACAACTATTTCGGTATAACTAATGCTGTTGTGGACACAGGAGAAAAGACATTGTGTTTACGTTAAATGTGTTTTGTCTTATCGTTAGCTATCGGTTTTTTATATTAAGTATCTTGATTGTTGGTTTTTCCCTTCCATTTAAATTTTTTCGTGACCAACAGTGGGATACGTACCTACGTAGCTACGTGAGAAATGACTTTCGAACTTTATTATTATGTGTTAGCTGTAAGTGCGATACTCCCGACTGCATTAATCTGAAACAAAATTTCTGGCAATTAGTATCTATTTTAAAGATTCGATGGTGCAGCTGGTGTGAAAGGACATAATATCACAGAAAAAGACTCACTTTCACAAAAATTTATTATCAATCTGACAATTGTTTCGACCATTATTCGGTAATTTTCGAGCTTTTTAGATTAGTAAATGTCCCTTTATCTAAATAAAATAATTCGGAGTGGTCTTTATTCTGTCGAAACTGCCAGACGCGGAATGCGATTTCGATCTTTTTGGATCTCATCAGCGCGTCGCAGACAGTTCCGACAGAACACAGACCAACTTTTACCTGCTGTCTTTACAGTGCGTTTTAGAAAATACCACAAATGGCGCGGTAAAGGCCATCTGTAGTACAATGCTACATTTTAGAATTACGTATGCTCCAACAAGGTCCATTACATCTCCCCATGATAGTCTTAAGGTTGCAGCCATTTTCCATCTCATTATTTAGTCACTTTTTTCGTCCTACCTCTGTTCTTCGAATAATTCCTTTTCTTCAAAGAATCTCTCATGTTAAACGGTGGTTAGATTACAATAGGTTGATGCCAGCTATATCTTCTTTTCCGTAGGTGAGCAATGTTTGCCGTTTTCCACGCAAGGTCTCTGCGATAGTGCATCTGCGTTGTCGTAATGTTTGCCTGGACGGTGCTCGATATTAAACTCATATTCTCGAATTCGTTGTAACCATCGTGCAATCTGTCCTTCTGGGTTCTTGAATTGTAGTATCCACTTTAGAGAAGCGTGATCCGTTCTTAAAAGGAACTTCCGTCCATACAGCTATTTGTGGAAATGTTCAAGGGTCTTATCCACAGCCAGTAACTCTCGAGGGGTGATAAAATAATTTCGTTCTGGTTTCGAGAGTGTTTTACTAAAGTACTCGATGACCTTTACTTTCCATCTTGTACTTGGGATAACACGTCACCTACATTACCAGCGTCGGCATCAACGATTAAGGGTTTGCTATGTTTTACGACAGTACTGGCGTTCCAGAGAGGGTAATCTGCAGATGTTCAAATGCTTTTTGACATTCGGGTGTCCAATGGAATAAAACTCCATCTTTTTTAAATCTGTGTAGTGGTCGAGCTATATCGGCAAATCCTCGTATGAATCTTCGGTAGTAGGAGCAGTCCCAGAAAACTTCTATGTTCGTGACGATCCTTCGGTATGGGTCAACTTCTTACTGCATCCGTTTTATCGGGGTCGGACCTTATTCCTCCTGGTGTTATAACATGGCCTAGTTATTTCACTTCTCTTCCAAACAGGATGCATTTCTTGAGTCTTAACTTCAATCTTGCGGCTGTTAATTTCTTGAATACTTTAGTCACGTTTAGGAGGTGGTCATCGAAAGTTATTTCTAGTATTATGGTGTCATCTAGGTAAACCAAACAGATATTCCAGTTAAACCCTTGTAATACAGTGTCCATGAGTCTTTTGAATGTGGCTGGTGTATTGCACAATCCAAAAGGCATTACATTTAACGACCATGGACCATTTCCCGTTGTCAAGGCAGTCTTCTTATCTTGCAGATGCATATCCACTTGCCAGTATCCGCTTTTCAAATCCGGAGTTGAAAACCATACGATTCCAGCTAGACTGTCTAGTGTGTCGTAGACTCGGGCTAATGAGTAGCTATCCTTCAGCAATACGTCTCTTAACTTGGACCACATAAAATCTCGTGGAAGCATCTTTCTTGCGTACCAACACTATAGCGGAAGCCCATGAATTTTAAGATGGTTCTATTACCCATTGCTTATGCATATCTTGTATAAGATTATTGACTCCTTTTGCCCAAAGGACTTTTCTAGGTGGTTGTTTGATGGGCCTTGCTGTTCCAGTGTTGATGCGGTGATATGTTAAGTTGGTCCTACCAAGGTCTTGATCTGACAGAGCAAAGATGTATAGAAAATGGTCAAAAAGTTCTTCCAATTGTTTGACTTGTTGAAATACACCCAACTCTGCACCTCTGCAGATCTTCTGCTTGAAATATTTCAAATTGGCTATTCTAACAGGTATCGATGTTCCAATTCTTACAAGCGTACGTCTGTCCAATAATGCTTTCTGAGCCATGTTGTGGTTGCTCGGTTCGACTACCCTCTCTAATCCGCCGATGTCGTCATCTATTCAGACTTTTACAATGCTCTAGGAGTTACTTGGTAGTACTTAATCTTCCTCGACGATCACTTTGTATACAGTGAGCATCGTCTTAGGATTTGACATTACTATCTCTTCTCTACTGATGTGCATTGAAGAAGTGTTCAGATTTCATGTTCTTGAAGAAGATCCAATCCAATGATGACATCATCTACTATGTCTGCGATCAATATCCAACTGTATAAGATCGAATTTCTAATTCTAATTTTGATATTGCACTCACCATGGATCGGTGAAGTCTCCCCGGTAGCTTTAGTCTCCTGACCAAAGGTCGGATCCCCCATTCCGATACCACATCAGGGCGAACGATGGTATTAGATGCCCCTGTACCAATAACCATTCTAACATTATGCTGGTTTATAGAGCTTTCTATAAATAATGAGTTAGCGCCGTCCAGTGTTAAAAAGATGACTTCTTCGGGGGCTTGGTATGGGTGAACCGATTTGTGCCCCATTATCCACTTATGTGCCCTATTTTTTAAACACTTCAGACGACCACTGTAGTTATTGAAGTCTCGTGCAAAACGACCAGTTCTTCCACATTCCCAACACTTTTGGTTCCATTTTCCTGGCTTTCTATCAGTGTTTTCTTGACATTACGCATATCATAATGAGCGACATAACACCTTCTTTTGTTATGAGCTGATCGTCGATTTCTTTTTGTCGCGCTCGTACATGACCTTTGTTGGCTTGTTTCACCGCTTCAAACTCCAGAGCATGTGATAGTGGAGTCTTGTGGCGTGCTAATTTGAGGACTTGCTGTAGTTCATTGTCCTAAACTTCGTTGATGAATGTTTCAACTGCCAATTGGTCTACGATTTCCTGAGTGGCAGACTATTCTTACGAAACGCCCCACATGAAACTCAAACTGTAGAAGAGTTTCGTTTGCCGCTGCTCCAAATTGCTTCAGTTAAACAGGTCACGAGATCTTTCAATCAAAAGTTGGAGGTGTAATTTTTGATGGTTTTACACCGGAATCGTCAGGTCGTGCAATAGAGGGTAGTCTTAGCCTTTCAATTTCTTCTCTCACTGCTTCTCTCATTTCTTCTATCTGCTTTTCCATTATGATTTCCTCTTTTTCTATCTTCTTTTCAATCTTGATTTTCCTCTCTTCTATCTTCTTATCCACTTCATTTCTAACATTATATTTCTTGTCTCCCATTCTCGTATTTACTGCTTCCTGTATTGCTTCCGTTTCTGCTTCATTTGTTCCTGTGCTGCTTTCAAATCTTCTTTCATTTCTTCCTGTCCTTTTTTCGTTTCTTCTTGAGCTTGCAATTATTCTTGTCCTATTTTCATATGATTTTGTACTGCTTCCTTTTTCTTTTTCATTTCTTCTTGTCCTTTTTCCATTTTTTGTGTCATTTCTTCTTGTCCTTTTTCCATTTTTTGTGTCATTTCTTCTTGTCCTTTTTCCATTTTTGTGTCATTTCTTTTTGTTCCTTTTCCATTTTTTGAGTCATTTTTGCCATCATTGCCATTAGTGCTTTTATATATTCCACCATTTTACCTTCTGGTTGTAACTGGTATGAAATTTATTCTTCTTTATTCGAGAGTTTTCCATCAATACATGTTGGGGTAAGTCACGATCGGTAGAAACACTTCTAGAAACTTCGAAGGATTCTCCAATGAAGCCAGATTCTTTCTTCTCTCTTCGAGAGCTTTGCAGCGATGTATTACTTGTTAGGATTTCTTGTAGCCAATTCAAAATATTCCTCCTTCGTTTCCAATCCCATTCAGTTTTCATTAGCCCCACACCTGACACCAAATATCACGTATTTAAGCTCCGTCACACAATACTAGTACTTTTATTTAACTATTTGCTGTCTAATTAACACTTCTATTATTAATTAATTATCAATTCACCACTACGTGAACACTTTGTCACTTCTTCGCTTTGAATCGACTCGTACTACTACCACATTTGGCGACAACTATTTATAAAGATTTCACGTTTTCTAGAACTTTCTGGTATATGCCGTCTAGAAGCCTAGTCTTCTTTGTCTCTATGTGTGTTGTGTTGCCTGCATACATGTGACAATATTTATTGTACAAAATACAAAAAGCTAGGAGCATAACGGCTACTTACAATTACGACCTCACTGGTTCTTGAACTTCTATTTTAAATAGGACTCTTAATGATCCAAAAGTCTTTAAAATTTCTTTAAAGAATTTGAAAATAATATAAAAAGAATTTAAAAGTACAAGAGAAAGGATTTCTGAAGTGAATATAGTACTTTGAAAGCATTTACACAACCTGGAAATAAACAACACCGTCTACGTTTCTTCAAATACTTTAAACAACCTTTACTCAAACAAAAATTTATTTATACTTTTATGCAATGTTTCTTTACGGTTACGTTTGGATTTAATCGTTTATAGAGAGTGTTTCTGAAATAAGTACAAATTTGCAGGAGGCTATAAGACAAAAACAAGAAAATTAAGTAAATGTTTGCTGGTCGGAAAGTTCACCGTTTTCTAAAGAAACGTATTTGACAGTACAGGCAAACCAGCCCGGCAGTGATTAATCACGGAAGTTAAACAAGCCACTATCACTTAAAGCGCCTTCAAATGTGAGCTTCAGTTTGTAAAAACTTATAAACAAGAAGGAGTCCCTTTTGCTGCACAAATGGGACAGTCTATTTGTAGTGTAATGCCAGTGCCTGAAATAGACATTACGCTAAATGATGGTCACAACTGGAAAACGTCTGAATCTAATAAATTACAAAACTTTTGGATGAAAACATTACTGTTACACACATGCATATCTTACTGGCATATTTAACTCTTACAGTAGGAATCCAGACATAACTCCAATTTTTTTAACAGAAGGCATTACTTATCTTAAACCAAAAGACAATGAAACGCTGCTAAATACCGCCTAATCACATGCTTACCAATAATATATAAATTTCTTACGTCAATAATCAAAAAAAATATACGGACATATATCAAAATAAAACAACGGCAGAGCAATAAAAGGGGTGGCACAAAGGAGGTAGATGTTCTAAAGAACAGTTTCTTATACACTCAGAAGTACACACACAATGTAGACGGCAAAATAGAAATTTATATTATATCTATATTGACTACCAAAAAAGACATTGATGGTGTTCCATACTCTTGTTTACTTCATCTACTTAAAATAGGTGGTGATAAAATAAGTAATTTCCTCCAACACATAAAGCAAAAGTGGAGCACAACACTTAATCTTAAAACAGAAGCTGAATGCGTCACCAGTCCATAAATAACTATATCACGCGGTTATTCATTGAATCTCTATATGGTTCTAATGTGTAAACTGTGTAATTGGTAGGATTAGTTAAACAATTATAAGTAATATATTGTGGATGTCATCAAGCTACTTAGTGCCTCCAGCAGCAGTTACACTGTTTATTGAAATTACGGAAAATGCAACCACCATACAATTTAGAACAACAAATGCATATAATCTTGTCTTGATGAACATGAAACTTATAAAAATTTGAGCTAAAATCAAAGCCGAAATATAGAGCATACTGAAATTAAATCAGATTTAGCTAACAAATACACAACTATCCAAAACAGTTAAAACACTCCTATCAGCTAGGAACAAAGTGAAAACTATTATCATATTCTGTACCGGTACTAACTGATTCCTGTGGAATAATTTGTTAGTCTGACACCAATTAAGAGTCACTTAATAGGCTTACGAGAATCACGTGTAACAAATACAACATACATCACATATACTTTGCTGTTGAAAGGTTTACAATTAAAAGACAGTTAGGAGGAAGAGGAATAATTGATATTAAAAATGTATATTACAAACAAGTTACTAACCTGCGATCATATTTTAGGGCAAAAAGTGTTGATAGTCCTTTACATAATTCAATCTGCGCCATTTAACCTCTGGTACACCTTAACGATTTAATCCAGAAAAAAAAATATGAAAGAAACATTCAAAATTGAACAGCGGGAATTCATAGATAAAGAAGCTTCTGATATGTAGTTAAAAAAAGGAAATATATTCTCAGAAACTGAGGGATTCATTATAGCGATTTAGAACAAAATAATAAAAACAGGAAAGTATGAAAAATATATTATTTGGAGAGTATACGTCAGGAAAATTTCCACAGCTTGCGAAGGACCTTGACTGCGCAAACACAGCTCATATCATGCCAAAGGAAGAGAGAAAACACGCCAGCTAGCACAATAGCAAATTTTCCTACCAAAACACAGTAACAGCTAGTTGTGGAGAATTTAAAAAAGAAGATATCAGTACACATTTAAAAAAAAAAGAAAAAAACTCATATTTTCAATGCCGTGTAAAGGAATTTTCCGGACGAAAAAAAAAAACGTTACGAAATTTATACTTTGCAGCAATTTCTTGTAAACGATTCTACTTTGTCACGAATTTCAACATTCTCTTTCGAGCAAAGTATCATTTGAACAGATAATTTAGCTTAAAAGAAAATATGAAATTGTAAATTTTACGAGAAATACATATGTTACTATTACATATCGAAATCTCTTAATAACGACAAAATAATACATACCCAAAAAGTAGAAAGGTCTGCAGACTTTGCGAACGGTAATCTGGTAATCTCGCCTATAATACATAATTATCTCGTCTATCATACACAATTTAATTTTTAAGTTACGAAGTTTCTGTAGTAGCCTCTATAATCTGTTTACTTTTTTATTACGATCTCATTATTTATTTATATTGTAGGTACTTTTTTGTGTATTTCAATGATTATTTTCTTTCAGAGTGACTGACATTAATTTGAAGGAGCTTTTCGAAGTTCTATTATATCCTGGTTTCCAAAAGTTGGCATTCAAATATATATCTTTTGGTATATTAGAAATGAAGAAGTCGCTAATAACAAGCTTTCAAGTACGAGATTTACAGAAGTTTATTCCCTCTTTAACCACAGCAGATGTTCAACCTGGTCCTGCTGGAGTAAGAGCACAAGCTCTAGACAGAAATGGAAATTTAGTGGATGATTTTGTTTTTGATAAAGGTGGTAGTGAAATAGGTGCGAGAATACTTCATTGTAGAAATGCTCCGTCCCCTGGTGCTACGAGTTCCTTAGCTATAGCGAAAATGTTAGAAGAACGAGTAGAAAAGGAATTCAATATCAGTATGATGCACGCATAACACATGTATGTATGTAGATACGTTGTATGTAAAAGGATGTAACTAATTTTTGTCTTCCCTTTTTTTTTTTAATAAATGCCTTATTTTTATATATCTATTTATTACGGCAGATAGGCAGCTAGTGTCCTGCATACATTAACGTTAAATAAGCATAATTGAATACCGCAAGAATTACAGAAACTGATATTTTCAATGATCCAGCACATTAAACAAACAAATGTGAACTTCAGTTAGTATCGATCGGACTATCTATAACTATCACTACTCCAGAAAAATTAAGGGAGAAGAAGATACATGAAAAACAAATAGAATGAGCCATCTCACACTATCAAGTGAATTGTATAAACATAAGTAAACGACTGTACCGAATGCTTCCACTGCTTCGGCAATGATGAGCAGAATTATCTAGCGTAATTATGTAATTGCGGCGTTGCTACCTTCTGTAGTGCAGTTTCGTACGTAAACACGGACAACAAAGGGATGTACTGTCAGTTATTTCATACCATGATAGTTCCAGTACAATTCGAAACATCCTGGTAGGTGTGGTGTGTCGAACACGGTCATAGGTATATAACATTTCTATAATGGCACGTCTGCAGGGAATTCTCCCTTAAAATCTTCCACGCCGTATCATACGGAATCCTTGTTTGCCGTGCAATGACATGAATAGTCAAACCAGAATTGTCTTCTATCATTTCGTCAGTACTGACCTGTTGGCTTTACTGGCTTTCATCCCGTTTGTGTGGTACTACACTTTCTGTCCGCACCAATACTCTGACCACTCAGGGCCAGGTACCCGGATTTGATTCCCGAAAACAACAACGTTTCCTCATCAACTTGAGGGGGGATGGAATTGCCTCTGTTTGCTTATTTTTAACGATATAGTTAAAGTGGGGTCTGGATGGTGATTAGATCAGCAATATTTATTTATTTACTTTTTATGATTCTTCTGATATGGCAATCCTACTTAGCTATGCTCGAAAGTAAAAAGCATATTTAAGGATTCCACAAGTTTATGTTATTGTTCACTCTATCTCACGCGGTTTTCTATGGTTAGGTTAGATAGCCCCGAAGTAGAGAAATTACCGCGCACTTTATTCACTTGTCTAAATTTGTTCTGTCTCATACTGTTTTACCATTGATACACTTTCACCACTATTGAAATGGTGTAAAATGTTGTCCACTATAGCCAAATCAATGTTATACCAAGATTATTCGAAAATTTTAAAATATCTATTTTCTATAATTGTAAAATAAATAGCTTTAAAGTTATTTAAGAAAATAGATGAAAATTGACTATCCCCCCTTATCGTCGAAACTACTGGACCTAAAATTTTGAAAACAATACAGAAAACAGTTCTTTACTTATAAATTATAGGAAAATTCATAAGAAGTCTATGGTCTGAACATAACGTGGTAAATCTTTCAACAAAGCAATATTGTGCATACAAATTGACATTTGCAATTTGAATGTATGGGAGAACATGTTTTTTTTAACTACAATGTTAAGTTGGTTTTTGGGTTAGAGGTCCGTACGTCCGAATGAAAAACGGAACCCTTATAGGAACACTCGTGTGTCTGCCTGTCCGTCCGTTTTTTCTAATTTGTCTTTTTTAGGTTTAAATTTAAATAACCAATATTTCAAACTGCATTGATTGTTTTCAATAAATGTTACATTAAATTTACTTAATACATGTTTAAATATATGTCTAACGGTGTTAATGAATTTTACAGAAAAGTAAACAGCTTTGAGTTGAAGATGTATTATTAAGAGGGTTGTATAAAAGCACACAAAAAAATTTTTATTGTTTCGAAGTTAACAGTCTATCTATGATGGAAGATTTGAAGTCATTTACTGTAATATGTTTATTATTTAAGTTCCTTTATGAAATTAGAATCAGATAATGGAAAATTCAAGAGTCTATTTAAAAAGGAATGAAATACGGTTTCGTTTGTTTTTGGTTTGTTTGAATTAGCTGGAATAATGCTACTAGTATATGAGTTTTTTAAAAATTTAGTTAAGTTAAGAAATACTCAAATCTACGTTATTATATGAATTATTATTCATAGATTCCCCTCTTATTTTTACTAAATTGTAGTACCTATAAATACCGCGGTGTTTGTTTTAGTATTTTAGTATTCTGTATTCCTTTCAAAATGGTCGTGTCATCAAACCTTGTTAGGCTTTTTCTCATAAAACTTTCCAATACCTGTATGTTTTATTTTTACTTCATTAAATAGTTGTACCCCACAAAGTGTTAATTTTTTGATAATGCTGTTCAGACAACGATTCCATCCCTCTACGCTGTTATTAGTATAATATGTGTTGTCCATAGTCATTCCATATTAAATAATAATACTTGAAGCTGTCCAGTTAAAAGCTGTATTCAAAGTAAGCATGAAATTATTAAATTAACTGTCACTGATTCAAAACGCAAGTATTTATTTTAAATTTGCAACCTACAGTGAATCATATTAATTAAATTACACCTTCATGTCAGTTTCCAATACCACTTTGAATTATGTGTGTTGTCACAGTCATTTAATTAACTTAAATAATTCTGGAATGACGTGATGTTGTAAATCTTGATGACCGATTATTGTAATCACCATCATTAAATATTACACATCTTTTTTAACACATAAACTGATATATACATTATACAATTATGAACTCATATAAAAATTTTCATTTCTTCCGGTTACACTAGAGTGCGTCCAAAATCAAAACCAAAATATGAGCTCGAAAAGAGTTTTTATTAAACTAACATCTACGTCTTCCATTTCGGTGTAAATCGTTATCAAGGTAGGTTTTCTTGCCAAAAATCGGCTCGCACCTCTTAAAGTTAAATTTAACATTTGAACTTTACATCTCTATTTGTTATAGGTTACTACTTCTCACAATTGTTTCAAGTTTCAGTTGTTATCGTTAAGCTTTATTGAAACCTCAAATTATTTTATACATCTCTGAAATTTATTAACTCATCTATATTAACCCATCTATTCTCCCCCTCCTACTTTCCTTTGTCACACCTTTCACTGCCATAAAGATAAAAACGATCTTCTATTCCTTTAACTTGTTTTCAGTCGACTCAGCCCATTTTCGCTCTCATAGACCACTTCATAGCGTTCTTTACAAGTTCAATTATTCTGACATCCTCCTAACACATGTTTCAGGCATTCAACCGCCCTGTCACATATTCTATACCAACTGTCCTCTTTCTTTCTCTAATATTTACATCCCGTGCATTTATTCCATGTCATAAATTTTGTTAGCACGTTTATTTCCCTCCCTCATTCTAAATACAAAGACACCCAATCCTCTTGCCAGTCTCTCCACAAAATCTCCTTCAGCTCACCACATATATTGATTTCCCTATTTCTCTTGGATCCTTTCCCCTTTTTCCCTGCATCTTATCCTCATTAGTTATCCTATACGGACTCCTTCCCTCAACCACTCCCTCACCTGCTCCTGATTGATTATTAATATCTTCAAAATCTTCTTCTTCTCTCTATCATATCTACTTTTCGGCTCTATTTTTAATACCGTCTTTCTCCATATTTCTTATTACATCATCTGACATACTTCTTTATAATTGCAATATCCACTTAATAATCTTTTATATAAAGTATCTATCTCATTTTTTATACAAAACACTATATTACATTGCTACCCCAACCATCCTTACATAATTTCTGACCTAACTCCTATACCCTTCCCATAATTGATCTCGCGTTAGCCACTTGATTGGCAAACTCTTCCCTATTATTATCATTCAGCACATATTCTAGATATACTTACTTTCATACTATTTGGTTTTTTCCTTCCCTATCTTCAAACACAAACTTCCAAAATGTACAGAAGTTAATTAATTTCTTATCTATAGACTCATGGATAATACTGAAGAAAACTGATCAGATTTTAGAAAAATATACCAATGTTTACTTGAGCATGCTAACTTTTGCTGATAAAGGAAAGGGGGGGGGGTTAAAAATTAACAAAATTTTGCCTACGTAATACTTGAATGACCCTTAATTTGTAGTGAATGAAATTAAATTAATTTCACATTACTATTTAAAATTAATACTTAACATTAAGTTTTGGGACATGAAAACAAAACGAAGAAACTTAATTATTAAAAAAAGGTAATCATTTTTGGAAATAGATGATGTGACGTTAGTTTTTAATATTTTTGACAACTATTAGATTCATGAGTTGATAATCCAAAATAACAATTATGCTTGTTTAAATTAAACTTCAAATTTTTAGAAAAGATATAAATGATGGTCATAAAATGATAAAACTATTTTTTGTCCCCTAGAAGCTTGCATTATAAAGTTTACGCAAAAACGCGCCGATTAGAAACGGATATTTATTTGACACATCGAACTAAACGATTTAAAAAGCAGACGACATGCTAGAAAATTCTAGAAAACGCAAAGTCTCTATAAATAGTTGTCGCGAGATCGAGTGGAGTTAGTACGAGTCAGAGAGTTCGAGACAATGCAAAGAGAAGAAGAAAAAGAGAAGACGTGACCGTGTTCATACAGTGATGATTTGATAACTAATTAATAGTAAAAATGTTAATTAGACAGAAAATAGTTAATAGTAGTGTGCGAAGGAATTTAAATATGTGACAGTATTTTATGTTGGATGCAGCGATGTGACCGTTTGTTTTTTTGGTTTCTCCGTTGTCTATAAGGGTTTAATTAACAATTTATTAAAAGTTTTCTTTTCTTGACAAAAGTAACAGAGAAGAGTCAACCTTCCGATAGGTCAACTCGAGGTTGGCTTTTATCGCAATAAAAAACACCGATATGGTATGGAAGACGGACGGTCGAGAAGTAATAGACACAAATATACTTGTCACACTAAAAAAACATGTGACTGAATGTTTTGTATACCGTGCAATACATCATTTGTAGAATTGTGCCCAAACTCATATGCACACATTATGAGTCAAAATAATATATTTTTGAAGTGGGAATCTTGTCGATTCTTTACTGATTGTAATATCATTAGCTACAGATGTGACTACAGACAATGCAAAAAACGGTAGAAATGAAACTACTTGTACATACTGTGCGAATAATCATGAATCAGAAAAATGTAAAATGAAGACAAATCTCCAGTGTATAAATTATATAAACAGTAACAAGGAAATGAAAACTGACTATAAAATAAATCACTACGCATATGATAAAAAATGTAAATGTGTTAAAAAACAAATTGAAATTAAAGCCCAAGCATTATGTAAAACTACTTACGATTCTCAATCATAATCGATATGACTTCATCCACGTGGGAAAAATTGAATGTTCATATGCTGATGACATAAACAACTGTTGCTAAATGTAAATCATAGTGGAATAAAGATATTTCACCTAAACATTAGAAGCGTAAACATGAATTTTGTAAATCTCATTGCTACCATGAGAGAGAATATTTTTAATATTGATGTGTTAGTACCGTTAGTACTAACTAAAACCTATGAGATAACCTCAAATTATAAAATAAATGGGTTCACCAAAATACACAATCAAAGCAACATCAATAGAAGTGATGGTGTCTTAGTCTATGCAAATAACAAACTTGCATGTGATTATGTAATAATTGAAATGATAATTTTAAAAGTAATTAATTTAAATATTACTCAAAAAAGTAAATACCTACTCATTGTGATTGCCCTATATAGTCTTCATCAGATTCAAGTGAAATAATTTGTGAAAAATTTAACAAAATTTCTTGATGGTCACAATCACATAAAAAAATCACGTTATTATAGAAGACTTAAATATAAATATACTAGATGAGTCAGCTGAAGTAGCAGTAATAACACTAACGTTGTAGCACTAAGTACTAACCGTCGGTTCATAAAATCTAACAGGAAGGTGTTTCTGACTGAGTAATAATGAATGCCACTTAAATTCACTAGGAATTAACACTATTTATCACGAGAAACGCGAATTCCGCTAGCTTCTAGTAAAACGAAATAGCTAAATTCAGAACTAACTACAGTTAGGCATGAGCGGCCTTTATATAGGTCACCTAATTCGGAGCGAAAGTGACAACATAGTCCTGACATGGATTTAAATCAGCTATCAATAAAATCACAAGACCTGAAAATTTTAGGAGGAAGCTGCATTGATCATTTATTTATAAAAACTGACCACAACTACTCTGATATAGGTACACTCAGTGATCATTAAGCAAGGTATCGCCGATCATCATATTATTGGCATAAATATTCCTGTAAATACTAAGTATAAGAAAGAAACGGTAATTAAAATAATCAAGAAAATAAACCATTTAAAACTAAAGGAAACGATACAAAGAAAATACTGGAACTTCTCTTACTATGACACTTCATTGCTAATAATATTATTAAATAAATGTAAACCAGAAAAAAGAGACCCTGATGTAAAAAGATACGATAAATCCATGTATTTATATGAGGTTACAGAGTGTGAGGTCAGAACCACATTAGAGAACCTGAATACAAACAAGGCTACAGGACCTGACGGAATCTGCACTTTGTCTTAAACTATTGACTTCAATTATAATTATGACATTTAAAACTGAACCTTTCCTGACTCATTTTTTTTCAGTTTTTTCTTTCTCCATAAAAAAAATGAGAGATTTAAGAGATAACCAAATGTATATATGAAAACATACATTAGCAGAACTTATCATTATTACATTAGCTGTAAATTATACAATGAAATTGTAATAACGCTCACGAATATATACTGAGATCTTCTCTTTCACCCAAGAGGAAATACTTGAAAATTGATTGGACTACACCTCTAGAAAAATGGTTACATGAAATTGGCTACATACGCTGTGAAGAAAAAAAGACAAAAGATTTTATAATCGGTCCGAAATGATGAAATGCTGCTACAAGTAAACAAGACAGAAAGTAAACATGAAATGTAAATAAAATGCACTCTGCTTAGTTAAATTTTAGTCTGTAAGTTTATACATTTAGTTTTTAATCATTATAATTTTATCTTAAATCCTATTATCTTAGGCTAGTTCTAGTTTTGGTTATTATTTCCCCTCTAAACAAGCATTTAGCTGCTTACGAGTTAAGATAAACAAAAAATTATAAACGCATATATATTATATTTTACATGTCGTAACATGCGCGAAAATTAAGCATACATAGTATGTATTATAATCTTACCTTAATTTGGAAATAAAGATATACAGTCGAACCTGGATAAGTGAGAGCTCAAGGGACCGCGATCTGTTTCTCTCTTATATAGGTTTCTCACTAACCCGAGTTTCTAGCTTACAGAGTTACAGAAGGAATCTGTCTCACTTATAGAGGTCTATAAAAATACGGTAAATATGTATAATGTATATATAATAATTAGAAACAAAATATGTACATGTATGTATGGGTACATATTATATATTTACTGAAATAATAGCTAAACATAAACATTAAACCTATATAATCTTATAACCGCATTCACTTGAAAAAATCTGTCAATTTCGTTTGCGATTCTGTATTTATATTTTGTGTATGTTTTTCAAGTTCGTAAATTTTATCAAGTATGGTTTTATCAACCGCCACATATTCTTAAAACTTGTGAAGCGTCTCCAATGCCTTTAAAGCGTCTCGTTTTTTTTTAATATCTTCCACCTCTGTATCCAAAATGTGTGATGGGCGGTCTTCATCTTCACTGTCATTTCCGTCTATACACGTGCTCACATAGTTTTGAACAATATCGTCGTCGGTGTATTCTCCGGCGGTAGTCACGTCGTCGTCAGTCTGTACGAAGTCTTCAAAGGTTTGCGTTGACACATTACCAGTAGTATCGTGGTACACGAGCTTGGCCCATTCATCATTGCTAGGTCCAACTTCAAGCTCCTTTTCATGTTCAGCCTTATTTTGCTCGGTCAGAAAGTCTTGTTCAGCTGGACCTATACTGAACCCAGCATGCTTGAAGCAGTTTTTGACAGTTACGTCACATACTGTATACCATGCTCTTCTTGCGAACTTGGCCAAAAGTACATTAATTTCGGGGTTAATGTTTTCTTCGAAGCAGGTAAGCGTATGCTTTACGACTTCTCTGTGATAAATCCGTTTGAATGTGCGAATGATACCTTGATCTAAAGGTTGAAGCTTACTGGTGGTATTGACAGTACCGTCTTTACCATAAGGGCACACGGGGCCCGTGCCTAGGGCCCCCGTCCACACGAGGGCCCCAGAAGACCGATATTACTCGCTTACATTACCCTTTTTTTCCGAATGCAGGATGCACCCAAATTAATTACACTACAACTCCATCTGGCGATCACCTATACAAACCACTTCGATTCCAAAGTCGATCTTACCTGTACGTTTACTCATCAAAACAGATGTCGATATTGTCTCTGGCTGGGGAATCCCCAAATTATGTGTGAAAGTCGCGCAAAGTGGCGTGATTTAGTATTGTTTAATAAAAATTAAGTAAGACAATAGAAGTTATAACTTTGAAGTGATCGTTTCGTTAACAAATCATTTCATTATGTCGAAAAGAACATATTTAAGTGGTTCACAAAAAAGAAAAAAAATTGTAGCTCAAAAAGAAGTAACCGAAAAGCTTCCCAAGCTCACTTCATTTTTTATGGTTGAAGAAACAGACAAACGGACTGATGGGACTGATTCTTCATCCCCATCACCTCAAGATCAAAATACTCAACAGGAAAAAGAGCTTATGTGTGAAGATAATGACAAACACACATCAGACGCTGAACCCTCAACTTCAAGCTACTGTGAGTTAATAGCTGCAAGCTTGGAGAATGTATCTCCAAGTCCTGATCCTGATCCTGGTTCGTACCATGATGAAATTTTAACGAAAGAAGTACGCGATATTTGGATTCAGAAAGGGTCAGAGTTTTTCCAAAATAAGAATTGTGACTTTTCCAAGTCTTCTACAAGTTTTCCAGATTTACGTGGTAAAACAAAAAGTAGAGACTTGACTAAAAATATTTTCACCCGTAAATTGACGAATGAGGAGTCTGTAGAAAGAAAATGGCTACTTTATTCACCGTCGAAGAAATCTGTGTACTGTTATTCCTGTCGTCTGTTTAATACTGGACATAATTTAAGTTCTCCAAATGGATATAAAGACTGGAAGCATATTAGTAACTTATTAATGAATCATGAAAACAGTTTACAGCACAGGCAATATATGATGAATTATATCGCAAGAAGTAAATCTACTGGACGAGTTGACAGTGAGTTGTTGTCCCAATATAACGCAGAAGTCAATTATTGGAAGAATGTACTTAGAAGAATTGTTGCAGTAGTGAAATTTTTGGCTTCAAGAGATCTTGCTTTTCGTGGTGATAGTGAGATATTGGGGTCTCAAAATAATGGGAATTATTTGGGATGATGCTTAGAATTGATTAGTGAATTTGATCCTTTTCTTGCTGATCATATAAAAAATTGCGGCAATCGTGGAAAAGGAAGTACATCATATTTATCTGCAAATATTTGTAATGAATTTATTAATTTAATGGGACAGCAAGTTTTAAAAACAATTGTTAATGAACTAAAATCAGCAAAATACTTCTCAATTAGCGTGGATTCTACGCCAGATCTGTCCCACGTTGACCAATTGACTTTTATCGTTAGATACGTAAAAGACGGAGAGCCTATTGAGAGGTTTTTGCAATTTTTGCCTATGGATGAACATAAAGCACGATACATAGCAGATACAATTTTAAACTTGTTTGATAGCCTTAATATTCCTATAAAAGGTTGTCGCGGACAGAGCTATGACAATGCATCAAATATGGCTGGAAAGTATGCTGGTGTTCAGTCAATAATAAAAAAAAAATGTGAATTTGCAATTTTTGTCTCATGTGCGGCACATTCACAAAATTTAGTGGGTGTTCAGGCTGTTGAGTGTGTTTCTGAAGCAGTAGCATACTTCCAGTTCGTCCAAAAATTGTCTCAGCCTCGACCAAACGATGGAAAATTATGGCAGAGCATTTGGGTGCTAATGCTATTAATGCTTTGCAGAATTGTTATTTAAATATTTCTGAAGCATTGTTATCAGATGCTAGTAACGTCAATCAACCAGGAGAAACAAGAAATGAAGCCCAAAGCCTAGCAAAGAAAATGGAAAAATTTGAGACTATTCTACTAACGGAGATATGGAACGATCTTTAGGAATTATGAATAAAACAAGCTTAAGTTTACAGAATGGCACTATGACCATGGACGTTGCGACAAAACTTTACGCATCTCTGATTGATTATGTTAATAACGCACGTAATAATTTGGATAAGTACGAATCGGCCGCTAAAGAAAAAAATTCAAACGCTGATTATAAAGATAAGTCTGAGAGAAAAAGAATTCGCAGCACACCCATTACTTTTTTTGAAGGATCATCAGAGACTATACAGTTGAATGGCAAGGAAAAGTTTCGTGTAGTTACGTTTATTCCTATAATTGACACATTATATGCACATTTAAAAAATCGTTCGGCAGCATACCAAGAAATTTATAATCGTTTTAGTTTTCTTTGTCAGTTAACAACAATCGATTCTGATGAGTTGACCAAAAAATGCAAAGAATTTGCTGAATTCTATCACGAAGACGTCAATGCATATGAACTCAAAACAGAATGTTTTCATTTAAGAGAGTATTTGAAAAACACAGCAAAGGAATCAGTGGATATAAGTATCTCAACCTTACATAACCTAATAAAATCTGATAAATTAGAAGCCACTTATCCAAATGTTGAAGTTGCTACAAGAATATTCCTTTGTTTAATGGTCACCAATTGCGAACAACAATGCTACAAGAACGACTAACTAATTTGTCAGTAATGTGCATAGAAAGTGATATCCTTCAAAAAATTGACTTTGAGGATATAATAGAAGATTTTGCTCAAAAGAAATCTCGAAAGAAATCATTATCTTAATCGTAACTAATTCAAACCAACAGCGTATATATGATAAGTATGCTGCAGATGTGAATTGAAATGATCTAATTAATATAATAATATTATGTAAGGTGCAACCGAATCAAATGCGAACATTTTAGGGGGTGATATTATATCACTTATCAATACGAATAATTTTAGGTCATTAATTTCAGTATAAATGTATGAAGCAACTGTTTCTTTTTCGCGATTCCAGTATTGGCTCCATGATAAAGTTGTTCGTATCGAGAGTACTATCACCCCCTAAAATATTCGCAATTAATTCGGCGAACATCTACAAAGTATATTTGATTTAATTAAAACATCATAACGAACAAATCTTTGTATCATTCACTTTACTGTCCAAAAGGGCCCCAAATTCCTCTGTGCCCAAGGGCCCTGGCATGGTCTAAGACGGCCCTAGGTATTGACAGGCAAAAATATAACTTTGACATTTACAAGTATTGGTAAGTTTCGTATGGACAGTACAGTTGTCAATAAAAAGCACAATTTTTTTTCGGTTGTTCTTCATTTGCCAATCTTTGAACAATTCCTTACTCATCCAAGCTTTTGTATTACTCGCATAATCAACGGGTAGAGTCTTGACACCTTTAAAGCATCTTAGTCGCTTAGATTTCCCAATGATTAGAAGTGGGAGTTTGTCTGTACCGGTCATGTTAACACATTGAAGAATAGTAAGGCGTTCCTTGCTTTGTTTTCCTCCGTGACATTTTTCGCCCTTGAAAATGAATGTTTTATCTGGCATACATTTGAAGAACAAAGCAGTTTCATGGGCGTTATAAATATCGTTTGAATCGTATCCTTCTAAAAGACTCGGCAAATCTTCAATCCATTGGTTGCATACTCCCTGATCCACAGATTTACTTTCTCCGGCTGATTTTTTGAAATTTATATCATTGCGTTTTTTAAAACCCTCGAGCCAGCCGTTACTAGCTGAAAAATTTTGGATTCTTAATTTTGTAGCGAAGTCTTTAGATTTTTGTTTCAGCAGTGGTCCATCTATGGGAATGTTCTTATCGAGGGTTTGTTTAATCCATACTAACAGGCGCTTCTCAACGTCGAGAAACTCAGAAATCCGGCTTCTCTTGATATTTCCGTGTCCCTCAGAGCACTGAGACATAATTAATTCTTTTTATTTCACAATTTTATAATAGGTGTCATAAAATAGCAAAAGTAAACTGTCGCTTATAGAGGTGTAGGCAGGTAGCAATCTCAATTAAAGAGGTTCACGCATGAAAAATGACTGTCACTTATACAGGTTTTGTTTCTCACATATAGAGGCAAAATGACGGGACCTGGCAAAAACTCTCATTAATAGAGTTCTCGTTTACCCAGTTCTCACTTATCCAGGTTCAGCTGTATATATAATTATGGTCAGAATATTCTGGCCACCTTGAACGGCTACGGCTAAATCAAAAACATTAAATGTGCTTTACTATGACTTACATATTACAGCAAGTTGTATTGTGATTATTCAAAAGGAAACAATTAACACTGTTTAAATTAGAGATATAAAATTGAATGAAACAACATCTAAATAAGCCTTTTTCTGAATTATAACTTTTTTCACTCAACATCACTTCACTCGATGAGTTACGGACATAACTTTTTAAAACACTGTTTATATGTAACGCTGCTTATTTTTTTTATTGTTGATCTTTTCATGGATGAAGGGCAATTATTCAACTCTTCTTTTATGATAACCAGGGTGCCAACTTTGACTTTATCGCAATAAAATTTATTCTATTTGCTTCTTGGTTTTAATTGATTGAGATAATCTCTATGCCAGTTTTTCTAAAAGTGTTACTTGACCTTTCTTATGCACTGCCATAATAACTTATTTGTTGGAACCTCGTGTCACAGGCACTTCTACCTTACAAGACATGATCAAGTATGTGGCAACGCCGCAAATTGTTGGCCATGTGCGTCTACTTGAGAGTCTACACGACTAGTATTCGCTATTTGCACGTTGACGCCAGCGCCTGAAGTGTCGGTTTTAGAAACTTTACAGTAAATAAATTCCAATCCAAGAAATTATACACGCTCAAAAAAAATAATTATTTAATACAATTTATTAAGTTTTATCCTGCAAACTATGCCACCATGTCAGAAAGCACTTTTTTCGTGTTCTGTAATTCATTGTTCAAATACAACGCGTAATTCAAGTTTCGAATTTTATTGTTTTCCAATCGCAAATTCACTGTTTCCACACAAATTACAGAGGCGACTAAATTCGTTAGGTGCAGTCCGAAGGCAACAGTATGTATAAGAATTTCGTTATTTTATGAATATATATT
>NW_020438967.1:267364-282084 GCF_000699045.2 Agrilus planipennis | reverse complement strand
CGGACTTTTTTGTAGACCCTTTTAAGATGTACAATATTGTAGTACATTATTTTGATCTATCTCGTAGGGTTCAGCCAGCGTTTGCAATGTAAGCGCAAAAAATGTGTTTCTTACGACATCACATTAGAAACCTCTAAAATTATCAGTGTTTCCCTACTATATTATGCATGTATTATACATATAAACCTTCCTCTTGAATCACTCTATCTTTTAAAAAAACCGCATCAAAATCCGTTGCGTAGTTTTAAAGATTTAAGCATACATAGGGACAGACAGCAGGAAAGTGACTGTTTTATACTACATATGTAGTGATGTATTTAATTTAGCTTAAACGTATTTTTCTCACTGAGAAATTTGAAAATTGGCCACAAACAGCGCCACAGTCACTTTTGCGCATAGCGAATATAATTCAATATTGAATTTTGCAAACGATATGTAAAATACACAGGAAATAGTAAAAGGAAGTTGGTATATTGTGTATAATTAAATGTTTTGTAATTTCACAAGAATTGTTAATGCAGAACAAGCCATAAACGCTCATTAGAACAGTTTTAGCGAAAATATAAATTTCATCTGTTAACAATACCTACTATAATTTTATCTTTTGCTAAAAATGAATGACGTAAATAACGGCCACTAGAAGATCGTTATTGCCAGTATGATAAAGTTACATCAAAATTAGTAGACAAATATTGTAAATATCATTTAGATGGTAAACTCAAAAATTCCTTAGCATCATATCTGTAAGAAGTTGTAGATAATGTAGAAAACATAGTAACAGTAGCAGATGTATACCGCCTTCTTTTTTATAAGAAATTGTTTTAGTTGATCTGCAATAATGTTAAGTTAGTTTACATTTTCAAAATTTTGCTTTTTTTCGCCATTTGAATTTATTACTTTAACAGACCACAAGTCTGAAATTAAAATTTTTGTTTTATAGTTATTAACCAAGCCATCAAAATTGCTTATTAAATCTTCATAACCAAATGTATTAAATGTTCGTGTCTTTGCTCGTAAACTTTCTTTCTCTTTTCCGGATTTTTTCATATAGAAACTTTATGTTTAGTTAAGTAACTAAGTAAATTTTGAAAAATGCAAGGTACAAATTTCAGTTTTGATCTTATAGGAATTTCTGGGAAATTGCTATTACTTTGAAGATGTTCATCGGTTTTAGTAACATCGTTATCTTCAAAGTGTAAAATGCATACAACTGAATGCTTTGTAAGTGCAAATTTTTTCACGGAATTACTTTTAACCATTCTTGCTTTAAAAATTCATCATTAAAGAAACAAAAAGTAGTAACTAATGTTCCTCCTGCTTTCAATATACTATTAGAATTAGATTTGCATCCAACAAGTACGTGACATTTTATACCTACAAGGAAGTGCAATTTTTATGTTAAAACTAACTGATACTCAAAACTACACTTACTAAACAAGTGACTTATTCACTTAAAATTTAAATTAGCACAAGGCAACAATATAAACAGTTTTTAATAGAAAAAAAACATCAGATTTTCACAGAGCACGTGTAAATATGAATAAGCCCGAGGATGTCCTGGAGTACATACATCGTTCTCGTAGACTCACTGGCTGTGTTGCCTGATTTCCTACTTCACAGCTTGTTAGATAGAGGTGGCTGTGCTCGTGCAGATCAGCTTTAGGTGCTCGCAAGAGAACTCCATTTTAAAGGATGGGCTGGAATAAGGCTTGAAAAATCATTTGCGATCAACTACAACTATTCGTAACTATTGCAACTCGTTTTAATACATTTTGACTGCCTAATTTCTATAATTTCTTGAGGTTCGATAATAGGTTGGGAAAACCAAAATTCCTGCGATTTTGTAAGCCATGTCGGACCCTCTCGCCACATTGAAAGGTTTAAGAATTCAACAGGCATCAGATCACAATATAGTAGGTCCGCCAAGTTGCCTTGTATAGGTATGTGCCTCCAATCTGAACGCTGTATTTTTAATTAAATACTCGCAACTCGTTTAACCACAAATACCTTCAACAAATGTGGTGCAGTTTTGATTCAATTTAATGTTATGGTGTCGGTCCAAAATAATGTTTGGTCTATTTTTGAATGTATTGAATTTTTTATGGACGTATGTAGTTTGGCTAGAAGTAATGCAGCACAAAGTTCGAGACGTGGAATGGTTTGCAAGTTCTTCAATGGTGAAATCCTAGACGCAATACAGTTGTACATGTAATATCCAGACAAATTCAGTGACCGCAAATAAATACGTGCGCCGTAGGCTCGCTCATTTGTGTCACAAAATCCATGCAACTGAGCTTCCTTGGAATGCTGATGCAGAACCTTTCGACCAAACGAGACACCGTTGAGGGATGAAAGCTGTTCAATAAATTGGTTTCAGCGAGAGAAAATTTCTTGAGGCAGTGATTCGTATGAACCTAGTCCCAATTTCCATAATTCTTGCAATATTAGCTTCATTGTTACCACAACGGGCTGGAGAAGCCCTAACGGATCAAATATTTTTGCAATTTCTGAGCAAACGTGACGATTAGTAGTTTTGACAATCTTGGTAGGCTGAACCGTGTATACTTTTGCGTCTTGAGATGAATCCCAATGTTGTACAATCGCGGTCTTGAAGCAGTAAATTGACATTCGCGCCTGGTATCGTGTGCATGACTTCTAGAAACGAGGCTGATTTGAGTCTAAAAATTAGTCGGTTAAATTGTTATGTGGTTATTGATTCATCTTCTTTAGACCATAAAATGCGTAAGAATTGTCGATCGGACTTTTAAACGGAAATTTGTAGAAACATTTTTTCTATGTTTCCGGTGAGCATATAGGTATGTAGACCAAATCTTTCTTTAGAGTAACACAAAGGATATCGTCTTGTATGGTATGGTCGTACATGAGGGTGTCGTTTAGAGAGACACCTGTGCTGGAAGAAACTGACTCTTTAATAGTCGTATTGATTGTTTTATTCATGTAACCCAACTTTAAATAGTAGTTGATGACCGCGGAATATTGTTTTCCGAGATCCGGATATTTTGCCGGTCCTCTTTTCAACGAACGGAGCCTCTTTATTCCATGGTGAATGATTCTCCCGTCTCGTTAAGTTTTTCGTTAAAACTCACACTCCCCTCGTTGAGAATTTGCGATAAACTACAACTGAAACTACAAATAGAATCAAACGAAGAAAAAAAAGGTACGCAAACTGGAGATTTCTTTAAACTTACCAAAAATTTATAGAAGAATAAATGTGAATAAATGACCCAAAGGAACGGGCGCATAGGTGGCCTTTTACAGCACTCCAAAGAATTTTCCAAACGGGATGTCCTTCACTGGTGAAGAGTTGTTCTGCTTAATAGGAACGGCGTAAAATCTAATGGGAATCAACCCAAGAGTTGAAACAACTGATAATTTAGGTACATAGGCGCATTTTTTGTATGACTTCACTTAATTTTTGAGTTTATGATTTTCTAATCGAATCACCATTAAACGAACAGAAATCCTGCTCTATCTATAATCTATAAGTTGTCGCGATATCGAGTGGAGTTAGTACGAGTCAGAGAGTTCGTGGCGATAATAAGAGAAGAAGAGCGAACTGATAAAGTGTTTATATAGTAGTAGCTTATATAATTAATAATAGAAGTGTTATTTAGACAGTAATTTGTTAAATAAAAGTAATAGTAGTGTGAGAAGGAGTTTGAATATGTGACATTTGGTGTCAGGTGTGGGGTAAAAGAGGACCGAAGAAGATTGGAGAAGAAAAATTCCATCGACTATTCCATAGCGTTCAACGGTCAATTTTCTGGAAGTTTCCATCGGCTGCAGAAAACCCTAGCAAGTGGTATATCGTTGGATACCTCTTGAAGAGAGAAGAAAGAATCTGACGTCATAGAAGAATTCCATCGAATTTTCTGGAAGTTTCCATAGACTGCAAGAAACCTTTAGCTTTAGTTCTTTTATGAATACATAAATACTAGATGTGGACTATTAAATATATTACAGAATTTGAAATGGAATGCTTCGCACGCATTGGTTGTTTTCTCCGATGTCATGTTGTCCGATCTCCGATGCCCCCATTTTCGATGGAAAATTTTGTTCAGGATCAATATAATTATTGAAAAGATGGAAATGCTTGTATATCATCAGATGAATTAGCCATCAAATTGTCTGAAAATGCACTTCAAATTCTTCTGAGTATTAAACCACCAGCGTAACCAGAAACTTCTATCCAAATCATAATCTTGATACACTATAGGGAGCCCTAAGCTTTGTATTTTTCTATACTAAATGAAAACGGCAACCTTCTATATGTACACCAGGTCAAATACTCTAAATGTGTTTTAATTTCATAATCCACAAAAACTTTATCTAAATAAAATAATACATCATGTTTTTTACTAATTTTAATAATATACTACTTGTAAGTAGTTTCAGTTTTGTTTGGTAGCAAACAGAAAACCAAAGAAATGTAGTTTCCATTGTCGACACCATGGATTGAAAACAATTGATGAAAAAATCGGGACCAATGCGAAAACGTTCCATCTATGAATATTTTCTTCAAATTGCAAAAAAATCGAAGGTTTGCGATCGTACCAAATATTATAAAGTCTGTTTCGAGTTTATTGACCAAGAGAAACTTATCACCATCAGCACTTCGATTTTAATTGTATAAAGAACAATATGAACTTCCTTGATATTTTTTGGTAAGAAGGATATTATTATCTTATTCTGTATATACTTCTTCGCGCTTTCTCCAAATCCGTTCGAAACAATGTTTCTGATTTTCGTTTTAACCAATTTTGCAGGTTGCAAGAATACATCATCAGTTACTTTTCTTTTTAAATGATTGGCAATGAATTGGTTACCCATTTTTGTTTCCTCGTTGGAGTTGTGCATCACTGTCGGATATTCCAAAATAGTCCCACCATTTATGTCCGTCAAAAAGACCACTTTGCAATCTCCACTTTTTACCACCCTTATATAAGCTTCTCTGAATTTATAACTTTCATGCATTAAAAGTGGTTTGCCTTTCGCACTTAACATGGAATATATACTTACGCAAAATAATTCAATTTTCTTTAAAACGACATTTTTAGACTGAAACCTATAAAGAACATTTTTCTATGATACAGCCCTTATTTATTGCATAATTGCATTTATGCGTCCTCTCTCTATTGTATTTTTAATAAACTTTGGATATAGTTATTATAATCTTCTTTACCTTGTTTCTTATCTATATAAATTCCTTACAACAATAATTTGTAAATTATGATTATTGGGTAAATCCAATTGGCATTGACATTGTTTTTTAAAATACATACAGAAATTTCCATTTCCTTATTATTATAGGTACGCAATGTATTCGTAGAAATATATTGTATTTATATATATACACATTGCATTGGATTTATATACATACTGCAAGATTTACTTAGGAATACATAATATATAAAAACTAATAGTATACAGACAGGTAAACTGAGAATAAAAAGGGTGTGGTAATCTGCTAAAGGCCACACGACAGGATCGGCGAACATATTATTCGCGGTAACGCAATCGTCCTCGCGAGTTTCTTCTAAAAGTACCCATAAGTATCCAACTTCAAACACACGTCCCCACGCTAAATCTTCCTCACCATCCGATTTCTAAAAAAGAGAAAAGCACATAATCGCACTGTGCAACATCACAAACGCTATCATGCGGCTCCACCACTTCTTTTTGGTATGGAAAGAAGCCACGGTGATCTGTTTCCCCAAAAAAGGGAAGCCCCTCAGCTCTCCCTCTAGCTACAGGCCCATCAGCCTGCTCAGTTCGTTGAGCAAAGTAGTTGAATCAATCCTTCTCGATCGGCTCTTAGACCACGTGGAGCAAAACAACCTTCTCCCCCATCATCAACACGGCTTTCGCAGGCATCACGACACCGGCCACCAACTTCTCCGCGTATCCGAATACATTTCCGACAACCTCAACAAGCGGCGTCACACTTGCATGCTTCTTCTTGACGTCCATCAAGCGTTCGACCGTGTCTGGCACGAAGGCCTTATCTCAAAACTCATCGCCCTTAACATGCCACATTTTCTAGTTGGGGTTGTCACATGACACAAAAAGGTTAAGATAGGATATTGCGCATAGTGGGCGAAGCTTATGTGGCGGGATTGACGTCACTCGTTGAGTTATTTCGAATTGCTGGGTTAGGCGAAAGTTCGTTGTGGTGTAGTTTCCAGTGATTTTCGGTGTGATTTTCGATTGAAAAACAGAAACTTAAATAATTTTAGTGACAAACGTATAGTAGTGCTTAACTTATTTCCGAGTTGTGTGGTAGGTATAAGAATCCATCGATAACGAAACAGACTAAACGTTTATTGTTTTAGCACTGTTCTTCTCGAAAATGCGGTGTGCCATATTTGGATGCAATTCGGACAACCAGTCCAAGAAAAACCCATTAGGTAAAAACATTAAATTTCATCGCTTTCCAAAAAACCCCAATTTGTGCAAAGAGTGGTTGCATGCCACAAAAAGAAAGGACAATGTTAACACCAAAACGGCTACTATTTGTTCTAAACATTTTCTGGACAGTGATTATAAAGTAAATTTACAACATCAACTGCTGAAGTACAGCCCTAAATGTTACCGTGGGTTAAAAGACGATGCTGAGCCTACCCAAAATTTACCCCTATCTCAAGTTTCGTCTGCACCATCAACAAGTGGGCATAATCGTACAATTGTCATCCAAAAACGGCAAAAAATCCAACTCATCAATGAGATCCTTCAACCGTCAAAAGACACGTAAGTTTTTAAGCATTTTAATTGGTTATTTTTGACAGTACTATAGTACTATGTGTAGTATTACGTATATTTATTGGTCAATAGGGTAGAAGCAGTAACTGAAATTGATGACGGTGTTGGTATTATTGATAACAATAATGTGGAAGAGGAACGTAGATGTACTGATAAAGGGTGATATTTAAGTTTTTCATTGTTATGTTTATTTCAATCTCTGTCTGTCTTCAGGGTTCAAACTGACCAAGTATATATGGATGATGACATATACAGAAAACTAGAAAATCAATCAAAGGAGATTGAAGAACTGAAGAATCAGTTAGCGGGTGTAAAAAAAATTTTCACTACAAATCAAATAAAAAAAATGAATAATCAGAAGGGAATTAAATGGTCAGTGAATGAAATTTCAAGTGCCATTGCAATGTATTCTGCAGGTCCTAGGGCATACAGGCTTAACTTGAAGAGGGGTTTTCCTTATCCAGCAGTTTCAACCCTGAAGCAATGGTTAAGGAAGATAAAGTTAGAACAGGGTATTCTAAAAAATGCATTGAAAATTGCTGAATTTACCGATATGTGTGAACGTGATCGCGTATGCATCCTTATGTTTGACGAAATGAAAATACGGAAAGAATACCTCTACGACCAGACAAAAGATTATCTAATGCAGCCCTATGATTATGTCCAGGTCGTTATGATTTCTGGCATATTTAAATCATGGAAGCAGCCCATTTTTTTTTATTTCGACTGCAAAATGACGTCGAATATATTAATGGCAATCATTACATTTTTGGAGAATTCCGGTAAAAATATGTGCTGTTTGATATAAAAACAAAAGACGACACGTCATCGGTGCACTAAGTTTATTTGGTATGAACACTAATTATATACTATATACAAATAAAAATTAAAANATAGTACTATGTGTAGTATTACGTATATTTATTGGTCAATAGGGTAGAAGCAGTAACTGAAATTGATGACGGTGTTGGTATTATTGATAACAATAATGTGGAAGAGGAACGTAGATGTACTGATAAAGGGTGATATTTAAGTTTTTCATTGTTATGTTTATTTCAATCTCTGTCTGTCTTCAGGGTTCAAACTGACCAAGTATATATGGATGATGACATATACAGAAAACTAGAAAATCAATCAAAGGAGATTGAAGAACTGAAGAATCAGTTAGCGGGTGTAAAAAAAATTTTCACTACAAATCAAATAAAAAAAATGAATAATCAGAAGGGAATTAAATGGTCAGTGAATGAAATTTCAAGTGCCATTGCAATGTATTCTGCAGGTCCTAGGGCATACAGGCTTAACTTGAAGAGGGGTTTTCCTTATCCAGCAGTTTCAACCCTGAAGCAATGGTTAAGGAAGATAAAGTTAGAACAGGGTATTCTAAAAAATGCATTGAAAATTGCTGAATTTACCGATATGTGTGAACGTGATCGCGTATGCATCCTTATGTTTGACGAAATGAAAATACGGAAAGAATACCTCTACGACCAGACAAAAGATTATCTAATGCAGCCCTATGATTATGTCCAGGTCGTTATGATTTCTGGCATATTTAAATCATGGAAGCAGCCCATTTTTTTTTATTTCGACTGCAAAATGACGTCGAATATATTAATGGCAATCATTACATTTTTGGAGAATTCCGGTAAAAATATGTGCTGTTTGATATAAAAACAAAAGACGACACGTCATCGGTGCACTAAGTTTATTTGGTATGAACACTAATTATATACTATATACAAAGAAAAATTAAAAAAGACAAGTTCGCACACCACACACTGCTTCGATATACAAGCACACACAAAACACCCGATAGAAAATATACAATATGACAAATAAATCGACAAGCACACACACAATGAAAAATATACAATATAAATAACCCCGACAAGCACACACACANGAGTGAGTCAATTCAATGTTCTGAGAAGGCAAAACGTCTTTTTTTTAGGTCGAGAATGTTCTTTCGAATCAAATCACTCAATAGATCATTACAGGAGAAAAAGGGCAATAAAAGAAAATGGACAAAAATCTTGTCTTAGTATGAAATTGTAATGAAATTTCACGACAAAAGTGTGTTTTCTTTATATTTGTAAACTACATAAAATAAGGTTTTCGAAAGTGTACCTATAACTATCGATGGGTGTTTTTTTTTTCTAGCTTGAGAAATATAGGTCATTAAAATCTAAAATTCCTTAAATACATTTATAAATCACAAGTTCTGTCGTCCTTGTTTTGCTTTTATCTTTTTGTAAGCTTATTATTATGAAGTGAATGACTGAATGAATGAACTGTAAGACTTTCAGGTCAACGATAATTTTATCTTTTGAATTAATCAAATAATTTATTTATTCACATTATTGAAAACTAGCGACCCGACCCGGCTTCGCCGGATAAGAAATAGTTATTATGGGTTTCTATGAGAGGTAGACATATCCATCCCGGACTTTTTTGTAGACCTTACTAAGGTGTACAATAGTGTAGTACATTATTTTGATCTATCTCGTAGTGTTCAGCCAGCGTTTGCAATTTAAGCACGATAAAATATGTTTATTTACTACATCACACTGGAAACCTCTAAAATTATGTGTTTCTCTACTATATTATGCATGTATTATACATATAAACCTTTCTCTTGAATTACTCAGTCTATTAAAAAAAAACGCATCAAAATCCGCTGCATAGTTTTAAAGATGTAAACATTATAAGGATAGACGGAGGACAGAACAGAAAACAGACAGACAGCGGGAAGCGACTTTGCTTTAAACTATGTTATGATGTGTTGTGGGGTTGTCAGGTCCTTTCTCACAGACAGAAGCCTTCGGGTTCGCGTTGGCTCTGTTCTCTCTGCCAGTAAACCCGTCACAGCCGGTGTCCCACCTATTCTATTCAACCTGTTCTTTGCGGACATGCCCTCCGACACATCCATTTTGACAACTCTCTACGCAGACGATGAGATGGACGAAATGTGTAACACTCGTTGCACATTACACGTTTTCGCCTGTGCGGGAATAAATCGTACGGGCAAATATTTTTAGTCTCCTATGAAGAGTATGGAGGTCTTTCACTGTTGGGTTTTTTATTTTAGGTTTCACACAGACTAATAAACCGTAACAGTTAAAAGATTTTAATTATAAAACGTAAAAACACAAAGAACATACAAAACGTAAACGAAACGTAAGTTTCTTACAATCATAGATGGTAGAACATGTTCAATAATACCATAGACATAACGAACTGTTCGTCATCTAGTCCATACAAAAGTAAATTAACTATTATATTCAAATTTACATTTAACACCTTCTCCACATTTTAATAAAAAAATAAAATCTACCCTATTATTTGTTTAAACTTTACACATCATCTTATTCTTAAAATAACTAAATTTAACACTATTTAAGGTTTTGTTAAAATATCAGCAATTTGTTCATTTGTTGCACAATATTCAATTTTTATGGTACCTTCTGACACTTTTTCATTTATAAAATGGTAGCTCACGTCTATATGTTTGCTTCTTTTGTTAAATTGTCCATTATTTATTAACTTGATGGCACTTTGATTATCCACCTTTAATGTAATTTTAATGTTACTGTTCAATAGTTCATCAATCACGGTTTTCAAAAACGTCAGTTCTTTAACACACTCCGCTGCTGCTATGTATTCCGCTTCCGTACTGGAAAGGGAAACTATGGGCTGTCTCCTTGAACACCATCCAATAGGTCCTCCACAAAACATTATAACGAAGCCAGTAGTGCTTTTCCGAGATACTATATCGCCGGCAAAGTCAGAATCACAGTATGCCACTATTTCGTTACAGTCTGAATTTTTGGTGTAACTAATACCATCTTTTTTATTTGACACTAAGTATCGAACAATGCGTTTTAAGTTAATTACATCCCGACAGGATGGATTGTCCAATTTTCTGCTACACATATTTACCGAAAAAGATAAGTCTGGTCTGGTCTTGTTTGTAAGATATAATAAACTACCAACAAGCTCTCTATGTGGGAAGCCTTGATTCTTCGGGGGTGTTTCATCTTCCTTGAGATCGTATTGCATCGGTGTTGACACAGGTTTTAAATTTTGAAATCCAAAATTCTCTAAAGTTGCATCAATGAAGTTTTCTTGTGATAAAGTTATTTTACTATTATCACATTTTATTTGTATTCCTAAGAACGAAGTAGGATTGTTACATAGTACCATTTCAAATTCATGTTTTAATTCTTCGAGTAATTTGTCCATTTCATCACAATTTTTACCAACCAACCATCATCAACATAAATGGCCAGAAGTAACGTTGAAGTGATATTTTTGAATATGCATTTTTCACTTTTGAGTGCAGTAAGCCCTTTCGATTTGAGTACTTTTGTGAAATGTTCATTCCATTTTAGGGGTGCCTGCTTAAGTCCGTAAAGTGATTTTTGTAACAAACATACTTTATTTTTGTTGTTTTTTGTCTTGAAGCCATCAGGAATTTTCATAAAAATGCATTGATCCAATTTGCCATATAGAAAGGCGATTTTTATGTCAAATTTACGAAAAACGTAATGATTCGAAGCTGTCAGCGCAAAAAGTATTCGTAACGAAGTAATACTAATTACTGGACTAAATGTTTCCTGATAGTTTATCCCATATTGCTGTTCACAACCTCTTATAACCAATCTTGCTTTAAAAATCCCATTTTCCTTTATTCTAAATACCCATCTGCTACTTAATACCTTTTGATTTTTTGCCTTTTCTTTATCTACATACTTCCACATATCATTTTTTATCAGTGATCTCTTTTCTTCATATATTGCTTTTATCCAATTTTCCTTTTCTGAATTAGTTATGGCTTCTTGATATGTTAACATGACGTAATCATCAAATCTGTTAGGAATTCTTGTTTTTCTCCCACTTCTGGTCTCACAGTTTGGTATTCTTTCTTGTAATGTTCTAAATTCTTCTTCCGATCCTTCTCCCAATGAGCTGTTTTCATATTCCCTTAAATTTTTTATTTGATCATCTTCTTCTTCTTCTGTTCTGTTTTCTTGGTTATTATCATGTTCTTCCATGTTTTCTATTATTTCATTTTCAGTGTCACTCATGTCATTTTCTTTTATATTTCTTACTTTAGTACTATTTCTTTCTTTAACATTTTTTAAACTTTGACTGCAAAATATTACATCCCTTGATATAACTATTCTTCTGTTCTTGGAATCCCATAGGCGATAACCACAGGGCGCATATCCAACAAAAATATGTTTATTGCTTCTTGAATCTAGCTTCTTTAAGTATCCCAATTTTTTTGCAAATGCATCACAACCAAAAATTTGTAAATTAGACAAATCTGGTGTCCTACCGGTCCATTTTCTATAGGTGTCATATCAATGGTATCCGATGGACTTCTACTTAATAGATATGCTGATGCTCATTTTCTGCTGTAGACTCCCAAGCGGTTCTAAAAAAACTATAATTTGGTGGTAAGGACGATAGTATTTTAGATATTATCATGTTTTCATCAATATTTTGATTTAGGCTGTTTAGTCTATGTGCAATGTTCTCGATTTTGCTTATGTGTGAACTTAGATCGATTCCTTTCATATAACTATAACTGTAAAATTCTTGTAACAAACTACATATTTGATCTCATGAAGATTTCTCAAAAATCCCTTTTATTTTATTAAACATTTCGTTTGCAATTCATGATATGCAAAATATATTTTTTTTTTTCAACAACATTAAAATCAGGTTTTGAGCTTTCGCATCATATTTCGTCCATTTTGCTATGGTATCAACTGAATCATTTTGTGTTACTTTGTGGTTACCATTTACAATATCATATAAGTCGTATGCCTTAAACATAACAGTAATCTGCAGTTTCCATATTTGATAAGACGTTTCATCTGCCAGCCTCTCGATCTTATTCATGTCCTCTGAGTTGAATGCCATTTTATTTCTTTTTTAACACCACTTTTATTTTATTACTTTTTAACGTATAGCTTTTACTGCCCGGATTATGTCTGAGAATCTGGGCCCATAACCTGTTGGGTTTTTTATTTTAGGTTTCACACAGACTAATAAACCGTAACAGTTAAAAAATTTTAATTATAAAACGTAAAAACACAAAGAACATACAAAACGTAAACGGAACGTAAATTTCTTACAATCATAGATGGTAGAACATGTCCAATAATACCATAGACATAACGAACTGTTCGTCATCTAGTCCATACAAAAGCAATAATCTCGGAGAATGATTCTTTTTAAGATTATAAATCCCCCTCTACAAAGAAAGTAAAAACAGTGGGTGTTAAAGACATTTATTACTTTAAAGTTATAGCTAGCATTTCAATAGGTTGTATACAATTTCTAAATTATGTATTTTGCCGTTCTGACATTATGCAGTTTGCCGTGCAGTTCGTCAAAGGAGCCAACTGACATACGAATGTAGTTGAAAAACTTTCGTTCATCATTTCTCAGGTCTTCAAAGAAGGTGTAGAATAACCCCACTTCTTCACCTTTCTGATTAACAGGATGCACCCAATGAAGGCGCTCACGCCCTTGTCTTTTTCGAGGCCGAAACAATAACCAAGCTATAATTTGCCCTCGATTCATAGTCACTGTATAATACTTTCCTCAGAAATGGTGACAACGAGCATATGTATCTGAATAATGTTTTTGTACGGTTACAAATCGTGTGATACCTACGTTTAAAATCGTACAGTGGGAAAGCAACTACACCGCGATACAAACTCGTACGACATTTGATCGTGCGGGCGAAAACGTGTAATGTGCAATCAGCGTAATGTTCAACGAGCGTTACTATGTTCTATGGCATTCACGTTCTCTACTAATTTTATTTCGATCGATAACTTCCTAGTATTAATTTCGGTGACAAGACCAAAATACTGCAGATGAGTAATTTAACACGGATTTGGTAATATTTTATTATTTGCTAATGATTTTAAATTTATAAAACCATCAAGTCAGAAAATGATATCCTTCAATTTCAATCTAACATGGATTCATACTATATAGGGTGTCACAGAAATATAAAACATTAAGTGAAAAATTGTATGTCCGATCGTCCCCCGTTTTCGAGAAACACGTAGTTAAAGTACAGGTTTTGCCGGCTTTGATTCATAAATACAGCTCGTAACGCTACACTCAATCAGCTGATGATTACCAGTATTAGTGTAGTATTTGTTTTGTATTTTTTTGCTCACGTATTGTTTATTTGTTAAACTTTTAATATAAATGCAGCATTACTTTTTTTTTATTAAAACGATTTGCCCATTACACAGAAGTCACACGGATTTAAATCAGGACTACACGTCAGCTAATGCATAGGACCACAGCCATCTCTAATACAAGCCATGCTGAGAAATTTGGCAACAGCGCATTGCTTCGATGTGAGAGTCCTATTCTGCGAGTCTTAGTTATTACTACACGTAGTTACACATGATTTTTAGACACCCATTAAGATAAAAATTAATTACTAAATAACATCACTGATAGTATGTGACATTATTTAAAATACACTTCAACATGTAGGTATTAAGAATAAAATAGAAAAGACAAAAGATTAGGTGTAAACATTGTTAGGTACCTACATGAATTTCATCTCGATAATTGTAATTTTATTAAAGCAAATTTCCACACCACAATTGAAGTATTGCCAAGGCGCGTTAGCTTTTTTTGGGGTTCACCAATAGCCCTGCCATCCCATTAGAAAAAACTAATTACAATTTCTAATTTACGGATTTTTGCTGTCTTACAGTTAGCTGAATTTGAATTGGAGTGGCGGGACTCTTGCTTTCTATAATTTATAATTTTAACGTAATCATTAAGCAAAACATTAGCAAAAGAAGATAAAATTTGGAAGAATATATCTTTATAGTGTTTTCCAAAACTAAATATTTTTGAAAATAGTTAATTTTCCTAAAATTGATTTTTGG